>NW_020925424.1:812177-834046 GCF_003984885.1 Neopelma chrysocephalum | reverse complement strand
TGAAATATCAAGTCCACAATCCAGCTGGCAACAATGAAGACATTCCAGCATAATAGAGACAACAATGTATAAAGTCCAATTGCTTATTGAATTTACTAAGATTATTGTTGTCAGTGGGATGGTGAGATTCAGAACTAAGTTCACCAGGATTTCAGGAGTAAGCCAGAAAACCAAGATAAAACATCATTTTTTTTCATTGCATCTTGAAATATGCAAAGATATTGAACTTTATTCAGATGCCTGCAAGACTAATTTCTGATATTCAGTGGCATTCCGAATGACCACGAAAAATGTTCCTTTCATCCAGTGATATGCATTCATGCCATCCTTAGGAACCAGAGATTGTCACATCCATATCAGAGCATGGACTGTGTGCCTAAAATTTAATTTGAATGTTTTGCAGGCATTGGGTATAAGCCAGCAAAGAAAATAATGTAGTCACTCATTCAATAATTCCTTTCCTAAATTTTAGTCAATACCAGCCTGGAAGGTGGGTGGTAATGTGTGGTTCTAAATCTCAGTAGTCAGTTATGTGCAAAGGTAAAGAAAACATGAAAAGAAGGCTGAAAAACACAGCAATTCACTATTGTATTGTATCACTGGATCATATTTTACTGAAATGGGCACAAAATGTTTCAAATTCTGAAGTTTAAAAAAATACTCCAGGAATCCCAGTGGGTGGGGGGGGTGTCATAATAAGCTTTCATAAGTGCCACTTTCTAATTTTGCAGCAATTTACCCACTGACCTCTCTCTGTGATTTCTTCCATGTTGCCTGGAATGCACTTGAGAGAAACACCTCTCTCTGCAAACTTTACCTGTGCTCTGAAGACTGAAAAATGCTCAGCTGAATGGTATTAGCTTATTTAAATGTATTACCACAGTAAGAAGAGGAGCTTTAAGCTTCTTATACATTATTACAGGAAACAGCTTTAAGTATTTCATTGGTTAGTCCTATTTTCTCTTTTTCTTGTTCTTTGCTGATGGTAGCTACATTCTGTCCTGTGCCATGCCTCTGTGCATTTAAATTAATTTAAATTGGTCTGAATGTAATAAAGAGGAAATTGCTGTGATCCTAAAATTTCAGCTTTTAAATCTATTTGTTAAAGTGAGCTGTGAGCTGAGTTTTGGTGTCACTACATTTTAAATTTCTGGCGGTACAGAACTACCCTTTATAACACCTTGTACATTATCAAGGTCTTTTTTATTATCACACAGAGAAGTAGCTAAAACTGGAGAAAAATATATGACTCTTATCCCCTTTCCCTGAAAGTCTCCCTTATGTTGTGTGGATAACTGGATATTTTTTTTTTGTAGTAGCTAAAAAAGCTGTGACCTCTGTGGAATCTATTAGTTCTCTGCAGCAGAAAATATAGGCTTCATTTTACCAAATTGAGGGCACTTATGCTGGGGATGACAAGCCAAGTAGAATTAATTTGCAGAAACAGGATTCAAAAGTGGGCATCAGTCCAGAAGAAGAGTTCCCAATGGGAACATTTGCAACCTGATGCTTTTTGCACATGAGAAAAATTAACTTAGCTACCAGTAAATACACTAACAGTTCTCAGCTTTGAGGAGGAGAAAAAAAAAAGCCTTCCCCTCCAGACACTTTCCCTGGAGATCCAAGAAAAGCATGTGGGAAATGCACAGAAACACCAACATGCCTCATCAACACCATTCCCTCAAACCTCAGCTCTCACGCTAATGTGAATGAATCCAAAGCACTTTGAAGGTTTTTATACAGATTACTGACATAGGAGTCATGTATAGGATAGGCAACTTTAAAAAAGATGCCACAAATTCCCTGGTGCCTTATTTGCTGCTGCTTCTGCCAGGACTGTTATTCTGTTAAAAAAATGCACAGTTTGACCTAGAGAATGGATACCATTAGCCACTATTTTCTGTATTTACTTACTCAGAAATAGAAACTAGTATGCTTTCTTTTGTGATACTGGGCAGTACAAGGGAACTTCAGGTGTGTTGGCACTTTACTGTTGATCACACAGGTCATATTCATGTCCCCAGCAGACAACCTGTTATGACAGGTACTAGAAGTTTAAGATGCAAGGCTTATGCTGACAAAGCCATAAAGACAAACCTTTTCCATATCTTTCCCCAAAGTGCACCAGAAAATGAGGAGACTTATCACTGCTTTTACCTGTGACTAAGCTGAACTGGTTTAATCAAGTGAAGGAAATGCTGCTCACAGCAGCAAATCTGTGGGCAGTGTGTTCAGTCCTTTGGTTGCCAGGAATATAATACTCAGTGAAAATATGCGACAAAAAATTGTTAACTCTGAGGAATGAGGGAGAACTAACATAGTCACTGCAGAATAAAGATATAGAGACCACTAACTGGGAAAATTTGCAAGTGTAGACTCATAAGAAGAGTGAGTAGTTGAAGTGATCCTGTGAAATATGGACATGCACGCCAGTTTAACAAACTCTTCAGAATAATTTTTGCAATCACAAGAGGGAGGACAAAAGTGGAAGATTTATTTCATTTTAAATAATGGCAATACTACATAATTTAATTTTATTATTTCTACATTAAAAGGACGCTTTTCAATAACAAGTGAATGTTACACTTTGCCTTGGTGTCCATATTACTCTTTTACAATGAGCTCTACAAACTGTAATATCTGGGAGCTCTACAGGGCTTCACTTGGGAAACATGAACACTGAAGGAATATTCTGTGATGCTGGCAACAGTGGTTCAAAGGACAAAGATGGGTTATAGAGATAGCCAGTGGATTCAATTCCCATGATTATGAATCCACAGTAGATGATGAGACAAATATATTCTGCAATATGATCCAAAGAAAGAAAATCTTGGCTTCAGTCTAATTCTAGATAAAGCAAACTGCAGAGAAAAGGGTTTTCCATGAAAAGCTCCCTGCATCAGCTTCTCAGAAACAGCACTGCTCTCATGGGGAGTGAAGCAGGCCTTGCAGAACAGAATTAACAATACATCAAGGAAGGCTTGAAGACACTTTGTGACAACAAAGTAGTGCTAGCCATTATTGGGCACTGTGAAAAGTCATCCACTGGCATTTCATTGATGGCGAAGACATGGAAGGTAAAGTTGCTCATGTTGGAGTTCAAAATTACAGTTACTGGTACAATTATATCCGGAATCACCACTCAAGCTCAGTTCTAAAGACAATCTACAAAGTAGAAACTTTATAAAAATAAATGCTATTTTATAAAATAAGAGAAAAAGGAAGAGGGATTTCTGTATATTATTTATGTGAGGAAAGCTACTGCATTTTTCCTGGAAGACCTATGAATGGCTGGAGAACAGGTGGGATTATCACCCCAGTAGCGTATAAGTGAAACCCAAGTAATAGAGAGGGGAAGTGGTTTATTATTTGGACTGTTTAATGCTTTGAGTTATTTTTATTAACACATATTTAACTCAAACACTGAGAGACACCTGGAAGAAATATTGAATCCACTTGCTTTTCAGTGGAGGACTGAGAAAGCTTATAAAACACCTATGGGACTTTCAAAGAGCCTTCTAGGGAAAACAGGAGAGATCAGATTTAATATAGCTAACTGGTACTTTTAAAAGGAAAAGAATCCATGACTACAACACCCTAAAGGCATATAAAAGTCATCACAGCTTCTTTTTCCTGATTTTTTAGTACTTTGGCAGAAGTTTTTATAAAGCAGGAGGAGCCAATGTCCTCTGACATTATCTCACCGGGTAAGGACAGAGGAGACTACTACAGCACCACACCTACACACCAACCACCTCAGTACTCTGTTTTGCCACAGCAAGACTTTCGTTTTATTTCATGGAAGTGGAAGAGCTCACCCTAACTAAAATTAGCTGGAGGTTGTCAACCTGTTAGACTTCCACTAATAGTTTCTAAACTCTCGGGAGCATTTTGGTTGTAGTTTTGAAGCCTTTTTCTGCAAGGCCAGTCAGGAGATGGCTGACAACAGAGAGGAGAGAGGGGAGAAAGGGGTATTGAAAAGATAACTTAACTTACAGTTAAAAGAGTTAAAACTAGATAGAGTTTAACTATTTTTAGTTGTACATAAATATGGGTAAAGGAGTTTAACTCGCAGTTGGCCTTGGAGGGGAAATCTTTTAATAAGATAACATTAAACTAATTTGGGGAAAATAGATACAAAAAAGACAACAGTTTAAATAATACAATGGAAATACTAAAATAGCATTCAACACCTAGACTAACATAAAGCACACCACAAACACATTCTCTCTTGAAGACACCTTCAGACATGCAATTAAACAAAGTCACATATCTGGTTTCATATTTAGTCTCAACAGAAAAATAGGCACAGGTTAGAAACTAAAATCTGAAATTTGTCTATATCTCGGGTAGACAGATACTTACAATTAAGCAGGAGGTAAAATGTGTAAAGGCATTGTGGTTAATGTGTATCTTTTCCCTTTGGTTGTTAGTATCTGCTAGAAACACCAGGTTTTCTAATGCAGGCACACAAGACACTAATTAAAATAACCTCCCAAGCTATTAGGATTGTTTCTCCAAATCAAAGATCAAGATAGCACAAAGTATAAAAACCAAACACTAGTAGAAGAAAGACCATATGGCATTATTGTCATCAATACTATTTTGTAGTTTAAACACTGTAACTTTGCATGAACTTGCTCTACCGTGAGTTTTATTGGCACCGCAAATGTCTCAGGCCAAGAGTTCAGAGCATCTAATAAAAAACTCGGATAATCAAAATCAAGTGTTCAAAACAATCCTAACACCAAACCAAACAGGGAGATTTATTTACTAGTTACCTCAACAGGACTGCCAAGCAAGCGGCTTTTTTTTCCCGAAGCACCCAAGCTGTTGTGGTAACAGAGATCCAAACTTCTCTTGTTATTCGCGTCCAGTTTACAGGAAGGCTGGTGCCTACCAGTCTTCAGTTTTCTCAACCAAAATCCTTGAATTAACTCCAGAAAGTTGGGTGTTCTTAGGCTAAAACAGCCATAGAGCATTTCAGTTCCCTTTGTCAGAGGAACAGTATTTCCTAATCAATGCCTACCACTAAGGTAGGTATGCCAGCTAGCATTGTCAGATGTCACATTTTCCAAATTTTTTACTTTGGACTCAGAATTTGAAAACAGTCAGTAAAAGAAATATAACAATCTTATCATATCTTAAGAATCTTTCATCTCACCTTTCACAAAGAAGGCATATCGACAAATCTATCAACACAAACCCAAAACATGCACGCACACGGAAAGAACGCAAATGTAAGAGAAGTTTCCAGCAGGCCTAAGATGGAGTCTTCATACTTTTTGTACTCTAATGGGATTTTAATGTTCATTACCTGAAGTGTAACTTCCTTATAATCTGATCCTGTTTCATATTACTACGATCTTACAAATTCTATTACATGGATACTGTAAGTAGCTGCTAATACCAGAATCCCGGGACGCTGTAAGACAAGAATGATCCTGGACAGCTGACTGTCTCAGTACATTGGCTTGTCATTGGCATCAATATCTCCAAAATCATAATCAGGCCTTGCCTTTCTTAACTTACCAACATTCACTGTCCTGAAATCCCATGCCTTTATAATGGCTTTACCAATGACTTCATGCAGCATGTGTGCACAGTGGGGAATGGGACAGAGGACCCCTGTGTTTTGCCAATACACATTACTGCTCTTTGAGGTTTAAAGCAGGTGGTGTTTATAGGACAGCTATAAATGAACAGTGAATGAGGAGGGATATGTTCTGAAAGAGACTGTGAATATATTTCTGTGTAGGATAGTGTTGGGACATCCAATCTGTGGAGTACAAGCACCATCCTGAAAATAAATAAGTTAATGGTTCTTGCCCAAGAATCAGAGAATTGTTAAGGTTAGAAGGGACCTCTGGAGAGCATCTAGTCCAACCCCTCTACCAAGGCAGGATCATCTAGAGGAGGTGACACACTAACATGCCCAGATGGGTTTTGAATGTCTCCATAAACATGATCACTCAATACTGTTTTTTATGGTAACCACCAATAGCTGCTGGTGCAGGTTATTATCCTTGTTGGTCTTGCTTGTGGAATCTAAGGCCTTTAAAGCATCATATCTGGTTTTGGTCTGGATGTTGGAAGGTGGAGGTTGAATTGGAGCCCTGCTTTTGTGGGTCACCAGGGTCCAAGGTGCCTCTGCCTCACTGGTATCATTGTAAGTGCAGGGTTTTGAAGTCATGTGTCCATCTCATTTTCAGACCCTCCAACACTGCACAGCCTCCCACATCAGCATCTAAGGCCTTTTGGGGACCTAGACCTTGTTCCAGTAGCATCTATTGCTGGGAAACAGAGCAATGTCCTTTGTTAGTAATAACAGGGAAGAGAATTATTGCAAAGCAAAGATACTTTTTTTATCCCAAACAAGATGTAAAGAGAAATAAATGTTTATTCCAATCAGGCAAATAGAGATTAATCACAATCTTTAGATCATCTGTAGTGCATAGTTTGTTATTTTCTCAGGCCAACTAAAACAGAATGGAAAACTCCTCCAATTGGTTTTGCAATCAACTTAACAGAATAGTCTTTATTCTTCAGGTTAGCAAAATTCTTACAACCTCTGTTAAAACTAGTTTGTTGTTTCTTTGATTTTGTATGAGTCAGGAACACAAAAGATCAGGCTCTAAATAACTTTCAGAAGCTACTAAAAACAAAGGAAGTCCAGAGGGCAAAGCACTCATAAAACAAACAGAAAGAACAAACAGGTAGAATTATTTTTTGCATAAAGTAAGCCAGCTGGAATGTTCTCAAAACTTAGTCATATATTCTCCCTAAATTAATTTTTAGTTAAATGAAGTAGAGGAGAAACAGACAAGCATCTTCATATAACAACGAGCTACTATCAGTTGTATTTGTTCTAAGTTTCTTATGTTCTTTTTTAGAAGCGTCCTCCACCTGCTTACTGTTTACCAGTATCTGAGCAATCAAAAGAAGTATATAAATTTAATATAGGTAGAGGTCCAAATAGGTGATGAATATTATGGCCAATCCTCGTCTTAGCTTTGACCCAAGTTTCCCAGCCTCCAAGAACTGACTTGATTAAATAATTAAATAACTATTTCGAGGGCATGTATTTGGAAAAGTGTTCATTAGAGTTCACACAAAACAGTTTTTTACAGGGATTAATGACATGGGATCTAAAAGAACTTCAGCACTCAGATGAATTTTGAAAATAAAACCACTGTGTTTAGGTGCCTAAAAAAAAAAACCCTGCAATCTCTTACCTACGCAGGAACCCTTTTCGCTTACTTCTGGTTTCAATGAAGATACAAAAGCTGTAGAGTTTTCCTATCCTCCTCTGAATGACAGAAATACTTTCCTACCAAATCTACTAAAATATTTTTACAGAAATTTCTTTAGACCGCTCTTCAAGGAAAGGATCTTTTTCACTGTTTCAAAGTCATCAGATTTCTCAAAAAGATTTGCAATTTCAAGATAGAACTGTTCCTGGGGAAATAAATTGCTTCTGTATATACTTGTAATTTTTCCCCCAAAGAAATTCATTTATTGCATGAATAGGGCCAGGGGAGTACAGACTCTTTCCATGAACATCACACCAGAGCTAAAATATATGTCTTGTGTTTTTAAACACAGTGATGAATTATTTTGCTAAGATGCTATTTTCTGAAAAATCATGCAGAAAAAAATGTAGTGGTTGATTAATCAAATGGCATAAATTGTTTAAATAAGATCCTGCAGGAAATTATTTTTAAACAGTTGTGTTAGCTGATAAATTTCATGGACTTCATTCTGTTTTAGTTGTCCTATCCAGAACTCTCCTTCTGCAACTTCTACTGTGATCTTTGTTTCTGTGAGATTAAAATGCACCTTTCATTAAAAAAAGAAGATAAAATATTTGTGTAAATGTAGAACATATATATTTGTGAGCACATTCCTGATATTTGCCTCCAGGTACTTGCCAGGTCTATTAAACAGTCAAATAGTGCCTTTTGCTATTTCTGGAATTTGCAAATAGTAGGCTTTGTCATGTCTTATAACCTTCCAACTCCACTGAACTGTCATACTGGAAAAGAAAACATATTAAAAGATGCATTTGTGCAAGTTAACTTTAAAACAACTCCTAAGCCCACAGTTATGCAAATGGAAAATATATTTCTCTGTGAAGAAAACCTTCAAGTTACCTAATCAAACTTTAGCCTCAGGGGCTCACGCAGGGGTCACTAAGGGCTTTTAACATTGCACACATAACGTCAGCCTGCAAAAATAACAGAGATTTAAGCTGTAAACCATAGTGTGACTCCTCTACACCTTGCCCCAGCTGCATGTTCAGGGTGGTACTCCCGACTCCAGCCTAGCACAGAAATACCCAGGCCAGCTTTTAAAGACACTGATTCAGGCATACAAATAATATCAGGATCAGCAGCATCGGGCTTGGCAAAATCTAATTTACACGGGTAGCAGTAAGGCAGCCAGGAACATTTTAATAATTCCAGACTTTCCCCCTTCTAATCTTATCATTGCTTATTGCTTTTTTAAAGAGACACTAGCAAAACTAGGAGGTGGTATCTTCTTCATCCACTGGAGAGCTGGAAAAAACACACTTGTCAAGTTCGGGGCCAACAGCTTTTAGTCCTGTTTCGCTGTATCTGAAGGCTGATGCTGATTTTTCATTTTTGAGTCAAATTGCTGCAGCAGACCCATGACCAATTTCAAAAAGAAGATAGAGGGTCTGGTTTTATTGTTTGTGCAGGGATACTGCTTCCTCAGTGAAGAAGATTTAACAGAAAATAAAAAAGAAAAAAGTAGCAAACAAGTCTTCATTTCCCCCACACAGACACCCTGATTTGCCACCATGTGTCCTAGAAGCACGAAACAGTGATGTCAGGGATCAGGCTTTTCATACATTTATACTAGAGGTAAATCCCGGCACTTCCTAATAACACGGCCAAATTCAGGTTTCAAGGATAAAGAACCTGACTGTTAATTGAAGTTTTCACTGTATTTAAAGGCTGTATGACTACAAATACACCAGCATATATTATTTCAGCATGTATTATTTTACCAAACAGAATTGTAAGGCTGTTGTGATCTTAAAAAAAAAAAAGGCACTGCAAATAGAGAGAACACTGATGTCAAACTGATGTGGTTTAGATTTTTAAGAAATCTAATACAATATACAAAATTTCTTTTTGTGGGTTTTTCGGGTTTCTTTTTTTCAGCAGACACCTTCCCCCACCCAGATGAACTAATATCTACAAGATGAATCTTTATATGTATTTAAGGACATTTAATGGCTGACATTGGTCATGATGAAATTGGTTTTCTTATGTAATTTGGAACATGTAATATTCCAAAGCTGATTAACCTATAGACGACATTAAAGCAAACCAATAAGGCCAGTTCCACTCATTATAAGTTGTCAGAATTCATCTGAAGTCACTAGGCTGATGACAGATTACACCAGGCTCTGCAACCTTGATTTGAGCACAAAAGTCAAAATAGTGAAACCTATTTTATGTGTGACTTTCCCTATTTCTTATTTATTGCCAGCAGTGAAAGAAATTCATGCATCAGATTTGCTCTTCTGCTAACAATCCGACCACAATTTGCTTATGCATACATCTTAATGTGCTGCACACTTCATGTCAATGCTATCAATTCTCATGCTTTTTGTCCAAAATCTTTAGACTAAATTCTCATTCAGTAGCTAGTATAACATTGAGCATTTTTGTTTATCTCATCCTTTGTCATTAAATCATTCAGATTGTTATGATTATTTTAAGTAGTTTAAGCAAGCTTGCAAATGGATTATTAGAAACCATAAAGATATGCATGTATCAACTTTTCATAAAGAATTGCAGGAACAGTTTTAGCTTTAGGATAAAATACACGGGAATTAGATGACTCACAAGAAACTAGGAGTTAATAATATCTGAATGGTATGAATGTGATAAATGTGTGTTAGTTGAATTGTAATCACCATGGTTTCTCAGCAAGTCACCACCTGGCAATTGCTCACACCATCTAACATGCAGATACAGGCAGAACAAACGCATAAATTTGGTTGTCATCTGATGGAATGCTGTTGCCAGAAAGTTGATAAAGAGGTAATCATTTAGAGAGAGAAATCCTCTTTCTGTTGTGTACATTTATTGTGTTTTGACTAAAAAGCCTTAAATTGTGTCTGGGGATTCCAAGCATCACCACAGAAACACAAATAATATCACAACTTTGGCTCTGTGTCTGCAATACTTATAGCCTAACAGGGAAGAAAGTTTACTTGCAAAATGGTTGCAATGTGGTTTTTCTTTATCAACTATAACAAAGTCCTACCTGTGAGGGAGGTTGTTCCTACATTTATGTGTAAAGAAAAAGTCCCTTTGGCTTTAAGAACCCAAACTGCAATAACTATCATCCATCCCCTCTACAAAGATTGCATTTCTGACAGGAGACAAATAAATTTCCTGAATATTGTTCCAACCAAGTCCCTTGTTTTCTAATTTTTCACCAAACTCCCAGATGGAGTGGTTTGCCCATGGCTATCCATGTGTAAGGCCTATACTAATAGTTTGAACACCTAGACCTATTCGGGGTGTCAGCAACAATCTACAGGAATGAAATGAGGAGCCACAGTCACTTCTGCTATCTTATGAGCCCACGTTTTAGAAACACATTGCAAACAGGTAAATGGCACCACTGCTGACATGTGGGACATGGTGTTGCAGAACAGGAGAAAAAAGCAAACTCCACATGCCCCACAAGCCCTTTGCTCACAGGCACATCAGCTGCTTCTCCTCATGGGACCCCGGAGAGAATAAAACTGGAGACAAATTTTGTGTGCACCCTCCAAACTGAGACTATGTAGTATGGCAAGCACTGCTTCAAGGTCAAAGAACATCTGTGCTGTGCTCCACTCCATGTAAGAACATATTGTGTTCCTTCAGTTCAGCTCATTCAGCCTTAAGCAGAGGGTTTAGGTGTTAGGTCTAAACGACTTATTTACACGAAGGGATAACGTGTGGGTCAGGTTCAACAAGAGGCATTAGAATATGCAGTACAAGACTACCACAAGATTGAATAAATTCAAATATTACCATATTTTCTGGGAAGAAAATAAACACCACCCAAGAGAAAAAGTGGTCAGAAATCAGAGACGTGTCTGACCTGAGTTGTACATACCGCAGTGTTGTTGCTCAGGTCGACATTCCCACTGAATCACTGGCCAGAACAACACGGCTGCTGAATTCAGTCGCTGCACTGCGAACCCAAATGTTAAACACTGGGAACTCAAACAATAACCTTTCTAATGCACTGAGTTAGTTTTATTCCCACACAACTTTCCTATCTCCCCTTTCACTTTATTATTTAAGGATCTATTACCATGGGTTTGTACAGCAATTTAATCATACAAGGCCTGATCTTGTGTGGTGCTGAATACCTTCAGCTAGCACCACACATCACTGGAGGAATGTTTTGTCTTTGGCTACATTTTCAGCCTGGCTGTTCCCCCTGTCTTTTCCACATAGTGGTGCTACATGATCCATTTAAAGGGCACCGTCACTGTTGTTTGTATTCCTGATACACAGAATTTTTAAAGTAAATGATTTTGTAAAGTAACTATTTTAAGAGGTAATTAAGCACGTTTTAAGTTTAAAAGCAAAGAGTGTTTCCACAGATTTCAAGGGAACTACTCATATGTTTAACATTGTTTAATTAAATGAAATTCCAGCCAAAATGAGCTGTTTATTTTACTCCCTGTTTATGTCATTCAGGTCCCAAGGCCATGGATAGCACTACAGATTCACAAAACTGTAAAAGGAGCCTGTGACGTTCAGTATGTCACACAGACCCTATACAGCAAAATAAACATCACTGAATCCATTAAAACAAATCATCATCTAACAGTAATAAGGCACTTCACAAGGGCTTTCCAAAACACTCCACAAGGCAGATCTATTAAACTATGGCATGTTGTTTGCACAGCCACAACTACATGTAATATAGACCAAGGTTTGTTGTGTGAGAGCACCTAGGGCACGTATCCATCCCAATCCTGCCAGTCAGATGCCAGCACCTGTAATGGATGCCCAGAACAGTGCAAAGGCATTCCAGATACTCCAGCCACTGCATTGGCTTTATGCAGGGCCCAGCTCAGATGCACATACGCAAATGCATACAGTGCAGGGAACAAACAAGAGGGACTAGAGACATGCACACACCCGCATGGGTATAATATCATTGGCACCTCAGTAACGTGGTGGGATGGCTCCTGTGAATGGAGCATTGGAATGGAAGATTTTAGGTTTTTTTGGAAAGGTACATGAGGAGACAGTGTAGGCATCTATGTCAGTGACTATCTGGAGAGTGTGGAACTCAGCCTGGGGAAGGATGAAGACCTAGCCCAGAGGCTGGGAAGTGAAGATTAAGGGGAGGGCAGGGACTGGGGACATTAGAGTGGGGGCCTGCCACAGGCCATCTGACCAGGAGGATGGTGTGGATGAAGCCCTCTCTAGGCAGATGGGAGTGGCCTCACCCTCACAAGGCCTGTTCCTCATGAGGGATTTCAACCATCCCATTATGTGTTGGAGGGACAACTCGGCAGGGCACAGGCAATCCCAGGGGTTCCTTGAATGTGTGAAGGACACCTTCCTTACATAAGTGATTGAAGAGCCAACAAGGACCTTGGGGAGCAATGCTGGACCTTGTGCTCACCAACAGGGAGGAGCTGGTGGGAACTGTAGTGCTTCAAGGCAGCCTTGGCTGCAGTGACCATGAGATGTCATACAAGAGAACAACTTCCTAAGGTCTTACCAAAAGTTGTAAAATTATTAGCTGGGCACAAACATTAAAAACTATGAATGTGAAGAGTGTTTGCACCTGGTTCTTATCTCCGCCTAAGAACATGAAGAACCAAAACCAATAATTATTCAAATCATTACTGGGAGATTGTCTGTATTTTAGTGTGTTCTGGCCTCAGGTACAGGGAATTGTCAAGCTAACTTTTTAATAATCTATTTTGTTCTTCTAGCCTATTTGAAATAGCAAATGCCCTTATGGGTAGCATAGCAGTGTTTAATCAGTAACTAATTACAATGTCTGAAATTTGAAAAAAAAGGAAAAATAATGAGAACAATCTTCCAGATGAATTTCTGAAGTGGCCATTAATTTTCCTTGTTACAGTTAAGAAAACAAAATTTGCCAAAGCCACTGATAAAATACAGTTCAGCACAGAATCAGATTTTCTATGAATATTTGTGATAAGTGATTGATGGTTTATGTTATTACCTTACACAGTAGTTAAATTTTTGAAAAAAATAAACTTTACTAGGAAACAACATAGAATATTTCTCTCCAGTGAGAAGAAGTTAAGAATTTTCAGATGAAAGTGGTTTGTATGTGGAGTGAGTAGATCATGTCAACATGATTTAAATGTTTGTAACTTAGATTCCACACAAATTTAGCTTAGTTCAGTTCAAAAACGATAGGAAAAATTCAGTTAGATTGAACTTAACCTTCAAAACAGCAGGTAAATCATAGTACAGCTCTACATTATCGTGGCCTGAGTTCAAATGGGGGGAGATGGACACTCAAAGATTCACACTCTTAGGAGAAATTTGTTTTGGTTGTGCATAGACATACAACATTTCCATCATAAGGAGGAAATATTTTAACTTAATGAAGACCTAGTCCTCCTATATCTCTTCCATCCAGTCCTCCATTTACATATAAAGGAATGAAACATTTATTACAACTAGACGAGAAGCTGGTCTAGTACACTTGTATGAGATGGGATAACCACACACTTCTAGCTTTTCTTTTCATGAAAAATGTTTAAAGTGTGCCCAGACTAGGACCTGATTTTGGAACTCAACTGAACTGTGTGAAAAGAGAAATGTTAAATCTTCTTCTAAGAATCATAGACCACTGGTGTTGCAGACCATGCTCCAATGAAAACAGAACATCATTTTAGAGTAGTACACAGCTGAGTGGCATAACTTTAGCTATCAATCTTTTTAGCTTCATCTATTCAGGAATGTTTTCATCCAAATAACTTAGTCCAGTAGCTTTATTCTTTTCAATATACCTTTAAGGACAGAAAGGGCTATAAATTTAATGAGTATTACTGCTAAACTTGCCTTTCTTTGTTGACTCTGTGAAGAAGTTTTAGAGAAAAATTGCAATCATTTTTTTAAAAACTCCTTTATGCTGGGAAATATCTTTTTCTCACAAGACGTATTTCTTAGGGTACTTTTTAGTCTCTCTCACTGATACCAGAGTTTATACAGATAAGCCAATCCCACTGAAGGTTGAATCTTGATTTGAATTAGACAGAATCATATGTACACACTAATCCTCTGGAACTAAATACTTTTTTAAGAAAAAAAGGTGTCTTTATCTTTCTTTGAACACTGGATTGATGAGAGCACTCAGGCTGGTAAGGAGAGTGTGGCCGGTAGACAGCTGTTGAACTGGCAAAACCAAATCAGTGAAATAAGTTTATAAAGTTTTGCAGCTCAGTGCCATTTCCTTGGATCATGACAATAACATAAAATAACCCTGTCCTCTTTAGGAAGAAAACAAAAACTTGGGGATGCAATGCACTTTTGGAAAAACAGCTTTGTGTTGGCCTGGCCAAATTGTTGTCTGGGCCAATGGTGTGACATTTGTCGAGATGAAGCTGGGAACTGGGAAGAAAATCTCTTAATCACTTTTATATATTTTATACTGATCTGGAAATGGATTTCTTTTGGTTTCGATATTCTGCATTAATCTTCCAACCTGAAATAAAAGTTTCCAAATACATATACATTGCAAAACCAACTGGCTAATCCCTGTGTGAGTGAAGCCAAGTCAAACGTTGCTCGAGCAAAGACAAAACCCTGGAGGTTTAGTCTGTGTTTGGATTCACGGCCTGATCCAAAGCTAATCATAGCCACTGGAAGCAGCACTGCTGTGTTGCTCCATTCTTCAATCTGCTCAATGCTCCTGATCACTTTGTCATCCAACACTTCCTTTGCTGGAAGAAAGTGGACAGAAGTTTCTACAGTGGGACAATCCTGGAGAAAAGGAGGTTCCTCCTTCAGGAAGAGCAATGGTTTAAGGAAAGCTTCACGAAGCAAGGTTTTAGCTTATGTGTTGTGAATTGCTGGCTGAAAGAGCTCCTCTCCTGAAGGCATGCTGACCCTGGAAAAGCAGCTTCTAACATTGGTATGGAAGGTAAATGCTGCCCATGACTACCCATATTTGCCTTTGCAATGCTTTTTAACATTGGCAGGAATGTTTCAAGGAAACTCTCTTTCACCTGTGAGTTGACAGCATTTCAGCAGTAGTCAGTAGGAAAAAGTAGAAAAAGTAGAAAGGCTAAACTTAGTGTCACTGGCACTTTTTAGTTTCTTTTTCAGAGTTTTAGGAGTGTCACTGGCAACAGTGGGAACAAACTCAGCAGAAGAAAGGACTATCTAATCTGCCCTAAGCAGTAGCATTTGAATTCCTGTGTAAAACCTCTGAGATTTTAGTAAGAATTAAGCCTTCTCCAAAAGGCATAAGCTCGTGAAAATTCTTGACACTTTTGTCCACAGTTAAACAAACTGCATAATCACAAGACAAGACAGAAATTTGGGGGATACATTTTATACTACGAAGATAAGAAATAAGATGTATTTCTCCCTGCTGAATGAGGTACACCTACATTTGCGCCCCTTGCTTTCTATAGACTGTACATTTGAACTTTTGCTATTGAGAAATTTAAAAAGCTCAAGATCTCTTTTAAGTGGTACTTCTGCATTGTACTGTGCAATTAATAAATTACAATCTATTACCACAGAACAGCCTAGATGTCATATGGAACTGAGGTCCCCGTGCACATATGTCACGAATTATACAATCTTTGATCTTGCATGATCAAGTATGACTTGTGAATTATTTGTAAGATTCCTTATGATACTCAAGTGTATCTTTTATGTAACATCTCATGGATGTGTAAACCTGTACATTAATGACATTTAAAAGGCAAACCCTGTTTTAGTCATATATGCAGGTTTCAAGGATTTGTGCTGTGATAGTAGGGAATATAAGGCGGGGCTTCCATCCAGGTGGAAAATTTGCACAGCTGGTCATAAAGAAAGTTGGCTTCACAGAGGTAAAGACATTTCCTGCTGTCAAAGCTAAACCCTGATCCAGCAAGGTGCTCAATTACAGGTTTAACAATCTTGAGTAAACTCACTGGTCTCAAATTAGGTATATTCTCAGGAGTGTTGCTGGGCTGAAATGAAAGGTTAAGAGAATTTTAAAATTGTATTTCCTTTGTTTATACACTAACAAATAATAATTATAAAATCACACTATATTAATTTCAAAGCAGATTTCTTCCTACAAACATTCAACATAAAGCCTTGTATACCAGTACAATGGCAGTCAGGTATCTCAAAAAATTACTCAGAAGAAACAGAACATACAAGAGAAAAGTGCAAAAGAGACTGGGATTTGCAGGCCTTAAAAGAAAGCAAGGTAATAAATGAAATCGTCCTTACCAACTACTCATAACTGAGGCTACTCAGCAGCTATTTTTCCTGGAGCAGAACCAAACACTGCTCAGCACTGAAAACTAGTTTGAACCCAAGTTGCACCTTTCAAACACCATCTTTTCTTCTGTAGGTCATTTCAAAAATAGTGCGATGAGCCTGATTTACAGCACACATCTCCAGAACTTTTGCCAGTCTCAGCATCGTCAGATACTTTCAGATTAATTATTTTTACATCAACTATTTCATGCAGTAACTCAAAGCTTCCCTTGAGGTCACCGCTATTGGATCCATGTATATGGGGTGTATTTCTGTAAGAAATTGCTGTTGAAATTAGTTTCACTGCCAATCCCTCATCTTTCAGGAGCCTTTACTTAAACTTCAGTTCACTTCTGAGCTGAAGGTGAGAAATGCATATTTGAATGCAAATGGTGAGTTTTGCCAGTTCTATTAACCTGATCCAATCTTCGTGAGGAAATTGCTTTGTGATCTCATAGCAATAGATTAATTACTGCTGCTTTTGAGAGAAAATACTACGTGGAATTGCAAAACTTACATGTCAATCTACAAAATAGTTTGAAATAGCAGTATCAGTCCAGGGGTTTATATATATATATTTCTATCTGATTTTTTTTACAAAGTCAGGTTCTACCCAAGTGGGTCTTCTTTTCAGATATATTGAAAATCATCCTGAAACAATAAATCATTGTCTCCCAAAAGGTTTCAACTATATTCAGCAGTGTAGAACGAGGTAGTGGCTCAAGGCTGCTGAAAAGTATGCTGGTTCTTAAAAAACCCATCAAGTTTTAAATCATTGCTGTAAATTATTTTGGTTGCACTCACCTCCTATTTCAGACCACTCTACTCTCACTTTCCTGGTAAAGAGGCAATGCAGGAAGCTGCTCAAATTGATCTTTTACTTTGCAAACTATTATACCATACTTCAAAATCTCAGGAAGGTGATTTCAAAACTTTTCAGCTGTTCAGGAACCCAGACTAACCCACTGAAATCTACTGACCTCACATATGGAAAATAACCAAGGAGGAACTAGTGTGTATATCCTCTTTGAACTTCCTCTTACACATTTCAGGCATAAGAAAAAGGCTGAAAAGGAAAAGCATTCTTTCCTATAAACATTTAGCTTTACAATACCATTTGCTTTCCGTTCTCAAATTAAACCAGAGCTCACATTTTGTTATGGTCTTAAATTGTCTGCAGTAATAACACCTTCCCCCCTTCCAAAATACAGAAAGCAAGGCATAACCAAGATCATAATGTTTGGGGTTGTTTTAAACCACTTAGGAAGTCTGCAGAAACTACTCCCACAACTGCTTTGCATTGAGAGGAGAATAGGTTCATGAAAGGAACAAGAAATCTTTGTTTTGGGTTGTTTAAGATGCAGAACAAAGGAAACTCTGGCAACAAACAAGCCTTAACAGACCTTAGAAACAAGGAGAGTCAAAAAAAAAAAAAACAACAACAAAAAAAACCACCACAACCTTCTCTTACAGGATATGAAAGAAACAAATTTCACAGCATTCCTCAAGCTTCCTATGTTTTTTTTCCCAGGCCCTACCTGACACGTTCACAAAGCCACAGAGGACTCCATCCTAAAAGATGCGTGCATTCAAGCCCCTGCCCACTCCACCGTATCTCTTAGGAAGTGTTCAGAGAATTGCACACTCATTTCCAAAGCTCAGCTTCCTGGATATTTGTGTCCTGCTAACTCTCAGCAGACAGTTTTTCTTCCATAAGTGCACAGCTTTCTCCTCTTAAGTGCGATATCTTTGGCTGAATGCATCCTTTTCCAAACAGACTCTTTTTCCTGAAAGATCGAGCTTTCATTTGTTTTTGTTCCATTCACTTAGAGACCAGCTGAGTGTCCTGATATTTCTCTTCATCATATTTCCATTGTTTTGTAAAAGGCTTTTGCTGCTCTCTTGACTCTGGGGTTGATCCTACATGACTGAAATGTGTGGGAGTCTTTCTATTGAGATGCATGGAGGCAGAAAGAGATTCTCAAAACAAGACAACCTGGTCAAAGCCCAGTTTGGTCTCATTTCTGACCAAATAATGCATTTACTCTTCATATTATCTGATTTTGTTTACAGCATACATTCTGGTTTCTAGTAGAGATATAGTAGTCAAATGTAACACAACAGGAAAAATAGAACCTTATTATCTTTTTCTATCAGTTGAACGCACAATAGAGAATTTCGTATAAGTCTTCTTCACTTCCATCTCCAGAACAGTATTTCGAGCAAGTGAAGAAACCTGACATTCACATTTGAAGTGTGTTTGAACTGGCAGAAAGCTTTCATCCATAAATTCATCCACGGTAATGCAAAATTCATCACTACCTTACCTTTGCCTTCTCTGTCTTTCTATATGGATAAAAAATATGTTATGAATAGATGAAACTGAGGTGATAAATGTGCTGGAGCATGGAGAGAACCGTTTCCCTTATGACACTCCCACATGAGCCAGCACAAATGTATGTGCTCAGTTTCTCAGGGGACTGGAAGTATTAGCAGACCCAAGAAAAAGTTGGCATTCTTCTTGACCTCCTCACCTTCTCTGCAACAAAAAGTCTTCCTTTCAGCCTATGGTTCAAAAGGCAGATTAGTGTTTTTCGCCAAGATCTGGAGAGGAAGGCCCAAGACTCAAGTCCTAGTTTGCATCCAATCCTCACACAAGCCCCTTTTTCCATGCATAATGATACATAATTCAATATTTATTTATATGTCTCTTTTGCCAGGTCTGTGGCACTGATGGAGTCATGAGATGAATCCATCAGATAAAAAAGAAATCTTGCGTACTGCTCTCATGAGAGCTGTTGTCATGGTTCAGGAATGGTACTCCCCAGTTTAGGGTCCCCACTGAAACTCCAAACCACACTGCCACTCGCTCGCTCCCCCATCCCTCTCCCTGCTTTCTGTAGGGGGCTGGAGAGTAGAATTGGAGGCACAAAAGGTGAAGATCGTGGGTTGAGATAAGAACAATTTACTGGAAACAGCAATGAGATAAGAAAACAAAAAGTAACAGCAACAATGCTAATGACAGAGGGTACAAGAAATGAAAACATCACTACTCACTGCAGAAATCCCAGACAATAGAAAACAACCAAGTGCTCCCTTCAGCTCAGAACCCAAGCCAGACAGAACAGTTTCTTCTTGGAAGAGACTCCTTTTCTCCAGCCAGGGAATGATGTGAGGTGTTATAAATATCCTCTGGGTCCTGACCATTCCTCTCCTGGCCAGTACAAACATTAACCCTGTCCTGGTTAGAACAGCTTGATGGAAAGTGCAGGACAATGTCTTGAATTTACAAGACAATGAGTGAAGGGAATGCAAGAGGAATGACACCACAGCTGCCAGTTCTGTCTCCTGTACTATCAAAACGTCATGAGGAGTCTCCATGAAAAACCCAGGCTATGACAGAGCTGGTAATGATGGACTGATAACATATTTTGGTTCTTTGCACTTTGGATGAAATGAAGCCATAAAACATTTTGACACACAAGACATGACTCAGAAAGGCTGCATCAAGTAGTGGAATCAGCTTTCTCAGGTTGAAAAGACAGCATCTGAGAGTCTTTGTAGCTCTCAACCCAAGACAAAGAAAAAGCATGGACAAAACACATTACTCAGAAAGCCATATAGTTGTGCACATATGTGTATTTTTTCCACAACAGATATTGTTTGCTTGCAAATTTCAGCAACTGCATAGCATTTTAGGGTCATCCAATCATATTATCATGTATGAGACAGTAACTACACTTGGTAGTCTGGTTGTCATCTAGCTGGTGAGTTTGTACGGTCTCATATAATAATTTGCACTGGCTGCTGTAAGACACTTGTTAATAATCACAGAATCACAGAATCAACTAGGCTGGAAAAGACCTCTGACCCTAAAGGCCAACAAGACTCTAAAAACTACAGTCTGTGAACTAACTTCTCAAACTCAGATATCCTGCACTGCCCAGACCTGCAAACAGAAGCAAATGGCAAAGATCTGGGGCTCAGCTTTCCCCATGTCTGTGGTGGCTACAACCCTGAGCCTGGGCTCTCAGGTAGGTAAAGCAACCGACTGGCTTCACGCTTTTCCCTTCCCTTGTGATATGGAGCAGGCAGTGGCAGTCCACAGGACCCAGCCAGCATCAGAGGGGAGTGCCATGCCATGATCCTTTGTGATGCAGGTGCATCACACTGCTCAGAAGCCATTGTGACATGGGCCCCTGCCCTGACTGTGGGAATGTTTAAGGAACAGAGAGCCTTGGAGTTGCCCAGTCCTAAGGAAATACCTCCCTCAGGACTCCCTGAGGGCAACCCTGATAGGTCTGAGGCAGAGGATGCCAAAGGCAAACATGGAAAAGGAGCAGCTGGCAGCACACATGAAACAGGTACATGGCAGGGCTTCATCAGCTTCCCTGGGCAGGGATGCAGATGCATGGAGAGGCCACTGGGAGCAAACGGCACAGCAGGACCCAGCAAAGCCGTCGGTGTGCATTGAATACAGCCTCAGCAGTACGTCAGGGGAGCACAAGAAGAAGGAGACTGTTGTAAAGCAGGTCATTGTGTCCTTCAAGAGGAAGCCTCCAGAGGAACTGTGCAGGAGCTGCCTGAGCCACACCACGCGCAGTGAGGCTCCATCCCGGAGAGCCAGCCTGCTACAGCAGCAGGATGGCCTGGAGGACAGGGAGCTCCAGCAGCCAGAGAACGAGGGACAGTGTTTCTCCCGGAGGCAGTCAGGGGGGCTCTATGGCAGACCTGGGCAAGTGAGTGCCAAGGATGGAATGAGACAGCCTAAGACAGGACGTGACAGGTCCATGAGCTTTCCATGGACCACACGAGAGCAGCCACAAGTTGTATATGTGAAGTTCATGACAGGCACCATGAGCAAGCAGGAGGTGCTGGAGCGTCTGGAAGCCCGTACTTCCACCAGTGAGCCAGTGGCTTTGGCTGAAGAGGAAGAGCAGGAAGATGGTGTTGATAAAAAGCTGTCCCAGGAGCAGAAGTGGGAAGATGCAATCAGCAGACAACTGAACCTGAAACTAAGCACGAGTGAAGCAACAGCAGCAGAAACGCCTGCAGGACATACCTACAGATCTCCTTCCCTCGCAGTCATTGATGCCCTGGCTCACGAGAGGCGGACGGACTTCCAGAGGGCACCACGGGCTCTGCACAGGGCCTCCACTGCCATGGAGAGCAGGAGAAGCAGCAGAGGGGGCCTCTCTCCAGAAGAGCAGGAGAAGCAGCACGCAAGACACTGCACACCGGCTCTGCTGGTCACAGCCCAGTACATCACGGGTGAGGTCGTACACAAGGTTGTACCTGTGATCCAGGAACCCAGTGAGCAGATAGAAGAGCAACAGG
>NW_020925424.1:695467-812167 GCF_003984885.1 Neopelma chrysocephalum | reverse complement strand
GGTTGTGCGCAAGGCTGTAACTGTGATCCAGGAACCCAGTGAGCAGACAGAAGAGCAACAGGACCTGGAAGACAGCGTGGATGTGTCACTGGCCACACCAGCAGGGGCAGAAAACCAGACACCTGCCCCCGACAGCCCCACAGACGATGCTCTGCTGGACACAGCCCAGTACATCAAGAGTGCGGTTGTGCGCAAGGCTGTAATTGTGACCCAGGGACCCGAGGAGCAGATAGAAGAGCAACAGGACCTGGAACAAAGTACGGATGAGGTGACAAAAGCCACAGCCACAACAGAAGGGACAGAAAGCCCAGCAGATGCCCCTGACAGCCCCACAGATGATGCCCCTGTTCTACTGGACACAGACGAGTACAACAGGACAAAGGTCTTGGGTAAGGGTGTAATTGCGACCCAGGGAACCAAGCAACAGCCAGAAGAACTAAGGGACCTGGAACAAAGTACAGATGAGGTGACAAGGGCAACAGCCACAGCAGCAGGGGCAGAGATGCCCCGGCACATACCCCGCACAGCCTCGCACGGCCCCGCAGACGATGCCCCTGTTCTGCTGGACACAGCTCAGTACATCAGGACTGAGGTCGTCCGCAAGGCTGTAATTATGACCCAGGCACCTGTTCTGCAGCTGGAAGAACAGTGGAACCGGGAAGGAAGCATGGATGAGGTAATGGCAGCAACAGCCACAACAGCAGAAGTGGCAGGGAGCCCAGCATATACCCTGAACTGCCCCACACCTGATGCTCCAACTCTGCTGGACACATTCCAGTACATCAGGAGTGAAGTCCAGGGCAAGGCTACACTATTAGTCCAGAGTCCTGAACAGCAGCCGGAAGAACAGGAGAACCTGGAACAAGGCATGGATGAAGTGGTGAGAGCAACAGCCACAGCAGCAGGAGCAGAAAGCCCAGCACATGCCCTGCACAGCCTCACAGACAATGCCCCCGGTCTGCCGGACACAGACGAGTACAACAGGACAAAGGTGCTGGGCAAGGCTGTAATTGTGATTCAGGGAACCAACCAACAGCCAGAAGAACTGAAGGACCTGAAACAAAGCCCAGGAGAGGTGATGAGAGCAACAGCCACAGCAGCAGAGACAGAGGTTCTGGCACATACCCTGCATAGCCCCGCAGGTGATGCTCCACCTCTGCTGGACACAGCCCAGGACATCAAGGGTCAGGTCCTGGGAAAGGCTGCTCTAAACAGTTCTCTAAAGAGTTCCAAACAGCGGCCAAAAGTACAGCAGAACCCAGAAAAAGGTACGGATAACATGGTGAGAGCAACAACCACAGCAGCACGGACTGCTCCAACAGCCAGAAGAACAGCAGGACCACCAGAAAGGAAGTATGGACGAGGCACCGGCAGGACCAACCTCATCAGCAGGGCCAGAGAGCCCAGCAAACGCCTCCCAAAGCCCCACAGCTGAAGCTCCGACTCTGCTGGACACAACCCACTACATCAGGAGTGGGGTCCTGGGCAAGGCCGCTCTTGCGGCCCTGGGACCTGTCCAGCAGACAGAAAAACAGTGGGACTGGTAAGGAAGCATGGATGAAGCAACAGCATCAGGAACAGCTGCATCCAGCTGCCCCAAGGACATGGCACTACCAGCATATCCTTGCCCATGGCTTCAGGGGACCCACCTATGATTTGATGTGGACACATTTTGAGGCTAATAAAATGTGATGATTTTCCAACAGTGCTTCCCTGTTTCATTTTGCCCTCTCTGTACCTCCTTGTATTTACAGGTCCCCGAGGTGCTGGCAGGAGGTCTTAGTGCTCCTAATGTTCAACTCCTTTCAAAGCAAGTTGTTATAGTTTAAATCCTATAGTTCAAAATTTCCTCCTTCCATGGATTTGGGAGGAAACAAAGGAGACATTCTTAGCTCTGAGATCCTGCAGTACACAACAGGGCTGTAGCCAACTGACAAACTGCCCTCCCCGCTACATGAACCTGTCTGCATATGAATCCTTTATCTCTCACTTCTTGGCAAGGAAAACCCAGAAACCTTTAAATAAAGTCTGATTTGATATTGACAGCTCCTTTTGAGAGTAACAGTGGGGAGTGGGAGCACACAACCTTTGTTGCTCAGCCATAATGACTTTACTTATTTCTGAGCAGTGACTGACAGTAACTGTCCATTACATTACACATTTTACCAGCATCTTTTTTTTATCTGATTATGTACAAAACTTCAATTTACAGTACTTTACTCTACTTACATCAAATTTTGCGAAACTTACCTTTGTGGCCGAAGAGAATACCCATTTTTCCAGGAGACAAATCTAATGGACTCTTTCTGACAATGAAGTTAGTTTAATTTAATTTATGGAACATAGAACATGCTGAGTTGGAATCAGGATCTTCAAGTCCGACTTCTGGCCTTGCACAGGACAGCCCCAAGAATCACACCATGGGCCTTGTCCATCACACCAGAGCATTGTCCAAACATTTCTTGAACTCTGCCAGGCTTGCTGCTGTGACCACTTCCCTGGGGAGCCTGTTCCAGTGCCCAACCACGCTTTGGGTGAATAACCTTTTCTTAATATCCAACCCAAACCTCCCCTAACTCAGCTTCACGCCGTTTCCTTGAGTCTTGTCACTGGTCACCAGAGAGAAGAGATCAGTGTCTGCCCCTCCTCTTCACCTCATGAGGATGTTGAAGACGCAGTGAGGTCTCTCCTCTATCTCTTCTTCTCCAGGCTGAACAAACCAAGTGATCTCAGCTGCTTCTCGTACGGCTTCCCCTCCAGACCCTTCACCATCCTCATGGACCTCCTTTGGACATTCTCTAACAGCTTAATGTCTTTTTTGTATTGTAGTGCCCCAAACTGCACACAGGACTTGAGATGAGGCTGCCCCAGTGCAGAGCAGAGCAGGACAATCCCTTCCCTCAACTGGCTGGTGATGCTTTTCCTGATGCCCCCCAGGACATGGTTGGCCCTCCTGGCTGCCAGGGCACTTCTGACTCATGCTCAACTTGCCATTGACCAGGACCCCCAGGTCCCTTTCCACAGTGCTGTTCTCGAGCCTCTCGTTCCCCAGTCTGCACACACAACAGGATTGCCCCATGCCAGGTGCAGAATCCAAAACTTGCCCTTGTTAAACTTCCAATGGTTTGTGACTGCCTATCGCTCTAATTTACTGAGGTCTCTCTGCAGGTCCTCTCTGCCCTCAAGGGACTTGACAGCTCCTCCCAGTTTAATGTGGTCTGCAAACTTTCTTAGTATCCCTTCAGAAGTCCTGTGTCCAAGTCATTAATGAAGATGTTGAAGAGCACTCGGCTCAAGATGGAGCCTGTGGAACCCCACTAGTGACCAGTCTGATGTTGCCCCATTCACTATAACTCTTTGTGCCCAATCTGTGAGTCAGTTGCTCACTCATCACATGATGTATTTATCCAGCTGTGTGCTGGACATTTTGTCCAGAAGGATGCTGTGAGAGACAGCATAAAATACTAAAGTCCAAATAGATTACATCTCGACTAGGTAGGTTACCTTGTCATAAAAGGAAATCAAGTTCAACAAGCAGGATTTTCACTTCATGAAGCCATGCTGGCTGTGACTGATGACCACGTTGTCCTCCAGGTGTTTTTCAATACCTCCCAGAATAATCTTCTCCATAAGCGCTGAAGTGGGACTGACAGGCCTGCAGTTTCCAGGGTCCTCCTTCTTGCCCTTCTTCAGAATTGGGACTTTAGCCAGCTTCCAGTTTGCTGGGACCTCTCCAGTTTCCCAAGAACACTCAAAAATCATTGAGAGAGGTTTTGCAATGACATCACAGCTTTTTGAGGATTCTCAGATGAATTCCATCCAGCCCTATATATTTGTAGGGGTCCAGCTGGAGCAGCAGATCCCATACAAGTTCATGGTCAACTGGGAGTCTATCTTTCTCACAGTCATGGTCTTCCAATTCAGGCCGCTGGGACCTCCTTAGTCTGTTGTCAGTGTTGAAGACAGAGGTGAAGAAAACACTGAACATCTCTACCTTGTCCATGTCCCTGTTTGTGAGGTGACCATCCTCATCCTCTAACAGGCTGATTTTATTTCTGCACTGACTCTTGCCATTAATTTATTTGAAAAAAGTTGGTATTGTCCTCCACATTTCTGGACAACTTCAACTCCAGTTGAGTTTTGGCCACACGATTTTTCTCCCTACCATGGCAAGCAGTATCTCTGTATTCTTCCCATGTCACCTGACCTTGATCCTACTGGATATACACATTCCTTCTTTGCCTCATTTCCAAAAGAAGATCCCTGGTCAGCCAAGCCAGTCTTCTGCCTCATCTCCTTTCCTTCCGACTTTTAGGAATTGCCTGCTCCAGTGCCCTTAGCAGGTGATGTTTAAAAAGTGACCAGCACTGATGGACCCCAGCATATGAAAAAACTTTTTCACAGGTCACTTTACTTACTAGTTCCCTGAGTAGTCTGAAGTCTGCTCTCCTCATGTCCAGAGCTTTGCTGGCACTTTTCCTTTCAACAGAGATTTTAAACTCAATAAGCCTCATCAACCAGCACAAATCTCTCCTAGTAAGATGTTTTGTATTAGTGGACAAACTCCCAACCTTCCTTGCAGTGATTCATTGTTGGATGATCAGATTGGGAGTGACTTGAACAGTGGCAAAGAGGTGAAAATAGAGCCCTTGCTACTTCTTTAATGTTTCAGTTTTTCGAGTTAAAGCCCATACCAGACCTGTTCCCAAACACACCTGACCTCCACTGCTTCACTTGTTGCATGGGTAAATGGAGCATTTCATTTCCAGTGCTATCAGACTTGGACTTCTGACAAGCATTTGCCTGCAATATTAAGGCAAGATCCTGTTGATTTTAGCAATTTTCCAGCCTTGTTTTTTTTGGCATTGTGAAAAAGTCCTACCAGCAGTGGTGACCTGATACCATCTCTGAAACATTCCTCATTATCAGAGAACACTGTGGCCAGGGAATAGAGATCATGCGAAGGAAGGCACTTCCTCTCCTGCCTCCATTCCAGCTCTTGGAATAATTGCCATGCCAAAGGTAACAGGAGGATGCATACTGAAATACATCAGCATTTGCTCATACTGTTCTCATATTTTTCAGCAAACCATTCTCTTTGCATGTAAAGAAACACCTTCCTAAATGATTATAGCAGGATTTAAATTCTGTTTGCATCATCTGAAATTAATACTTTCTTCACTCACCCTGCAAGGTGTGAAAAATGCAGTTGAGCTGAATGCTCACAGAATCCACTTGATGGAGAGCCATGGGTTAGCTCATACGTGGAGAAGCACTGTATGGAAAGAACATCTTGCTAACAAAGACTGATCATTGTCTGACTGTGTCCATGCTTATCTAAGCTCTCTTCTGATAACAAAACATGTTACTGCTATAGTTTTGCTCATCTGAGACTAGCAAAACACACACTTGTTGAACAAGAAACGCACTGTACATGCAGAGGAGATCCTGGAACATGAGAGGCTGGTCCCAGACTTACCAAAGTCAGTAGGAAAATTCCTCCTGAACATTTCAGGCTGCTGGGACAGGCTTCAAATGAAGACAGTGGCATAGATGAGACAGAACTTCTCCCTTAATCTGCCAAGACTTTGATGTTAAAAACATAAATGCAAACAGCAAAACCAACTGCAGTCTTAGTCCTCAAGCTGAATTGTCATGACTGACTGCCAAAAAAGACATGTTATCATTTATTGAGTGGTTTTTGGACTTAAAATAAAATGGCCAATGTTGGTTATCTTTTTTTTTTTTTAATTAAGAGACATCTACGCTGCATTTTTATCACTACACAAAAAAGGGTCAGGGAGTGACCTTGCATGCTGGACTACTGATCACCCAGCCTGACTCACAGACAGGTGAGTCAGACAACACTTCTAAGCCCGGGACAAGTGCTACCTCCCAGAAAAGAATAGGGATAAAACTGCACCTTATGTGGCTCTCTGAACTTGGCAAATTCCCCCAGTGCCCTCCTGTAGGATTTGGCATCCTCAAACACCCTGGATGGTCTCGCACTGTAAATGCAATACACATCTGTGGTTTTATGCAATGAGAATACTCCACCACTGACCTGTAATACAGTCCTCACTTTAGGTCAGGGATTTGGAGATTAGAGGAAAAAGGAGGAAAAATAGTAACTGTTTGTGGCTGGAAGGACCCTATGTGAGACTCAGAGAGATCCAAAGCCAAGTGACACATGGATGAGGTGTGGCTGTAATGATCTCAGGATTAGAGCACAGACAGTCATTCTGTTTTACTTAGCAGTATAAAGGTAACCTAAGCCTTGTATCTTGGGACCAGGAGAAATTAAAGTTGTAAAGGAAGTTCAGACCATCTGGTTTTTTTCCTTGTAAGCTTGTTCTTCCTAATTTCAGTAATTCTTTTTTATTATACATTTATATAACACTTTCAAAAGCATCCTGCTGGCCTCAGCAGTTGTATTTCCTACTACTGTCACTAACATTTGTTGCAAAAATCAGTGGCTGCCTGCCTCTGTGATATGGCTCTTTTCTTTATTATGCCTCCCCCACTCCTTTTTTTTAATCTTTGAATAATGTAATATATACACTCAGCAGCTACCATTTGGTGCAACATGAGTTCCTTCTTCTCTGTTTTTTGGCACCTGGACTGAGAACTGAAAATACAGTTAAGGCCAACACAGTTTTCAGTCAAACATATAGGAATTGTATATTCTGCTTTCTTTAAGCACCAAACCAAACAATTTGTTTAGCCTCTCCCAGGAATGAGCCCCTGTTCTCTCCACAGCTTTGTAAACATTTTGAGCTGGCTCTGTGATGTATCATGGCAGTCCCTTAACCCTAGATATTTTCTTAAAATCCTTGAAGACAAATGGGAAAAAAAATCCTGTGTTCTGTCATAAAGAGTTTGTGCTCTGTTTAGTGTGATGAGAAAATTGCCTTACATGTGAAAAACAAAATAAAAGGGAGTGGGGCACACCCACTCCAAAGCTTGCTTGTTGAGCTCAAGTGGTTTGTAGTTACAGAATTCCTCAAAAGGTAAGTGCCCTCTATGTAACAGTGCACAGTGCAGCCTACAGAAGCCTTTATAGAAATACAGGACAGATTCTGAATCCAGGCAGGGCTTTGGAGGAATAGATGGCATGAAAAATCAGAGAAAAACATTGTAAATGGCTGGAAAGGCCAAAGGGAGAAGCAAACTCCAGAGCTGGGAGCGTGTAAAGGAAGAGATGTCTCACTACATAGTCATGACCTCAAACTATGTCTGAGGATTTCTTGCTTCCAAACTAAAACTGACTTCCTGCTTGTAGATGAGGAGTGTTAGAGATAAAGGACAAACACACAATTAAACAACAGCATCTCCTTCCTTTTCCCTCTTTCTGATATTTCTGGACTGTTACTTATTTGGGTACTTCTTGATGAGCCAACAGATAGCAAAGTTGAAATCCAAAAAATAAAAAAGCAGTTCCTCTCATCTCAGCTTGTTTACATGTCATTGAAAAGATTCATCATCTTTCATAAGACCGCATTAGACAACAGAATGGCAGAGCAATTTTTTTTTCTGAAGAAATAAACACAGTTGGACATCTGTTTTGTTTAGACTGCAGATGGTGTTGTTAGCACGCAGGTTTCTTAGGTTCTTCTTTATCAATCCAATTTAATATATAATAAATAGTAGTAATCTTCAAAAATTAAAGTTCAGTTATTTAAAATTGCATTTCTCCTTCTGCTTCAGGCTGAGACTCGGAACAGAAAACCTGGAAGGGGCAACTTCTGACTTACTTGACACTTGTGTGATTCAATTAACAACCACGCGACTGTGCAATGAAAATCAGGAGAGAATTTTGTAAGGAGAGACTTGGGAGTGGCATAAGGTAAAGCAAGGTTTTAAAAAGATTTTGTATAGATTTTTAGGTTTCGTATAATGTAGCTGAGAGTTTCCTGGACCTGTGTGATTTAAGGTAATTAGGCTCACTGCCAAACTCCAGAGAATGGAGGAGAGGAATGTCCTCAACAGTTGCTCTTGTGGTGCAACACAAGAGACTCCCAGTAGCAACTTGTGTCCCACAACCATCATTTAAAAAGATGTTTTGTAAAAGAAAGGGAATAAACAAATTTTAATCCTTGTTTTTTTTCTATGGTCCCTGTGGGGCTGGTAGGCAAAACATGTTCCTGTTCATGCACTTCTGGGATGCCCAGATTTCCCTTGGATTTCATTCATTTTACTCCCATCCACCCTTTTTCGAAATAGGAATACCTTGTGAACTTGCAGTGTTCAGAGAGAAACCAGAAAAACTTTTGGAGTATAATCAAGACTGATTTTAGAGCCCAAGCTTATCATTCTTACTTCAAAAAATTCCCACTGAGTGAGCAGTGACCACAAAAATCAGGCCATTACTCCAAAAGAGACAAGCTACATTTTGCCCTATTATCTCTGTGAATAAAAAATATATATCTGGCAAATACGGCCACATTTTTTTTTAGTGTTTCTTTAAATCTTATTTAATGTAGAAATGACACTTGAAAGTACCTTTTTATTGCAGTTGGCATTTTACCTAAGGTCATAACAAGCTGCTTCCCTGGTAAAATATCTTTTTTCCTAACCACAAGGACATAACTCAGACTCTCAGACTTATTTAAAAAAAAAAAAGTTTAAGTGTTAAAGCAACCCTCTGAGAATAAGAAGTAGGGTTGCCCATCGAAGAGAAAGCACTCACTTCAGTGCATTAAACTGGCAGAACACCAAGGCCTGTAGTGCTTCCTATAGAAAACTTTTCAACACAACCTTTGAAAGAAAAACTCATTTTTTAAGCCATCAAGGTAATCTATGATAACAGCAAAATGTAAACAAAAGGAAAACAAACCAAAGCAAGTCTGTTGGTAAGACATGGGGTGGAACACTATTTAGTGGGAAAGAACAAAAATAAAAAGGCAGCACATGGTGGTGTACAAGCAGACACTGGGTCTCCATGGTGCAGAGCCCTGTGCCTGCATTTCCATTGCAGGACACAACTGATGTCAGAATTTATTTCCATTAAGCTTTCCAGGAATGGTGTGCAGGAAGAAGGGGTATTTGTTCTGAGCAATAGGACCAGAATATGATCCTGGTAAAAGCAAGTTAGTATTTATATATAAATAGAAAATCACCATAGAATTTACCCAATTGCAATCTGGTTGCTTATTTATATCTTTTCCTCCATGTGGCTTTCTCTGTACCATCGAAATCAAATGGTGAATCTCGGTCTGTTTTTGCAATTGCTTTCTATACCCTATAGGTTTTCCTCTTTTCAGGTCCTACTTTGTCTTTTGCACTTCTAATGTAAATATCTAGCAAAACATAGCCAATAATTAGCAGGTCAGAATCTACAGAGAGGTACCTGTACCCTGCACAAATTCTTCCTGCATATATTTTTCATACCTTTTCCTCAACTGCACCTGTTTGATGCTGTAATTTCTGTCCAGGTACTGGTACACTTCGAAGTGCAGCGTGTACACTGAGGAAACTCTTTCCTACCATGTGTATGGATCTTTAAAAGCTCTGTGGCCCATAGAACAAAGGTAACCAGGTTTTGAAGTCAGCTGGGTTTTAGGCATCTGGCCAACAACAACAATGTTGAAATCCCAGTTGGTGTTTATCTATGACCTGCAGCTCCTAAACACTTTTGTAATCTGACACTATTTGTGCCAAAGAGAATATTTTTTCTGAAACACTGCAAATACACTATTTTCTTCATGAAGCTAATGTACATGTTGTGTTTTATACCTATTGTGTAGCTATGTGAATTCCAATGGTGCAAAACTGCTCCTGCTGAAGTGACGGGTTACAAAGATTTAACCTACAAATATGCAGTGTTGGCTAGACTGGGTGCCCATGGCAACACACAGCCACACTCCACCACTGTCCTCACTGTGCGTGTGAAATCTGGGAATCCCTCTCCAGGGAAAATCTGAATTTCATGCAAGCACACTTTATAAGAAAAGAGACATTTAAGATATTTCTCAATACACTGTGTTGTATCTAAAGGCGTCTTGGGCAGTTGCTGGGACAGTGCCCACACTCCTTACTGCTGACAGGCACCAGGCAAACCCTGAGCCTGTCCAGCTCCTGCTCAAAAAGTTGCCACATAAATGAAAGCAGATGAGCTCCAACCATCCTGTCCTTGTGATATACTTAAGGAAAGGAGAGCTCCTAGCCTACTTCCCTTTATCCTCTTTGCAGAGGCCAAATACGTGTTTCCCGTGCTTTTATAGAAGATTATTTCTAACCCTGAAATTTTAGAATAAAATTACAGATTCCAGATTGGTTCAAAACACCAATGGACTTGTCCTTGCCACTATTGTCCCAATAAATAAGTGCTTAACTACCTATAGAGCACAAGCTGAAAACACAGTCTCTCTTATTAACATTTTTGATGCAATGCCCACTTGGAGTGAGGAGGATACTGTATAGTTCTCCAGACGAAAGAGAAACCACAATCATTTAACTCTGAATATTTCCTTCTTCCTGAGGCTGTCGTGTACATTTCTTAGCTCATATCCCTAAAAGTTTTTTTTTTTCAATACCTACATTCTCCCTTACCTACCTCCTATCCTCATCATGTAATGTTTTTTCTTTCATAACTTCCCCTCTAGAGGATGGTGCCAAGAATGTACTCTCTGCAAACTTTGTATTGGCTTTTATTTTCTTTTTAGGTTTTTTTGGTTTTTTTAGTCTCCTACGGTTGTACATTCCAGTCATACACATTCTTTACACTCCTTCATTATTTACACTGAGTCCCAGTTATTTCTGCATTCCTGTAATTCTCTACCATAGGCTCCTGTCCTTCTGTTCTGCTGTGGAAAAAGTGAGTGAGCTCTTCAGAGCAGTTCCTCTAGGTGATCCAGATTGCTTCCGTTCTCTTCCAAAATCACATTGGAATTGTATCTTTCAGTCCTTTGCTGATGGGTCTTCACTTTTTTTGACACATCGTGGTGTGGGAGGATGTCTGGTGTAGAAATTCATTGTCAGAAGATCACCTCTAAAGGTTCAGAATCCCATGTGATTCCCTTTTGCCCCAGGATCCTTGAGTTCCACCTGCACTTCTGAAAACCTTGAGTCTTGCTGACTGAAATATTATCCATGCTTTATCTCTAATTTAGAATAAGTCTTCAATAACTTACAATAAGGACTTAAAAACTATTAACAAAGGAGCTTTAACTTGTTTAGTACAAGCCCAGAGAATGTCACAATCTTAATATTTTCAAAATTTACGGTCGGCTTGATTAAAAAAAAAAAAGCTAATACTGACATTTTTGGCTGAAAGAGTCTGCTCCAAATCAGGGAAGTTGAGGTCTGTTGTTTTTCTTGGGCAGTGAAATAGTATATGTATCTTTGCATATTCATACACTGTCTCTCACAGAGTTCAGTATCGATGGTTTCTTCATTATAGGGTGGTGAGGCACTGGAACAAGTTGCCCAGAGAAGTTGTGGGTGCCCCATCCCTGGAATTGATCAGGACCAGGTTGTATGGGACTTTAGGCAACCTGGTCTAGTGAAAGGTGTCTCTGCCCATGGCAGGAGGGTGAAAATAAATGATCTTTAGGATTTCTTCCAGCACAAGCCATTCTATTACATGATTATATGATTTTTGTCTGCCAGAAATAGTTTAGTGCCTTCCTAACTGAGCCTCTCCTACAGACAAGCTGCATGTACAGCTAAGTTGTTTAAAGGCTCTCTTCCAAGACCCCTCTAACACTTACAGAGGAATTAATAAGGATGCAATGCAGTAAGAAGAAGTAGATTTCCAGGAAAAAGCCAGGCTTGGGAAACAATGAGGTCCAAACCTGATGTACCAGAGTACTAAATCACACCCTATATGAAGTTTTAAAGCTCAGTACATATCAGAATATATAAACATGTTTGTATTCTTTTTTATATTCTTTTTGAAACTATGTGTATGGGGAAACGCCTTCTCCATATGAATCTGCCCAGCCTCCATCCTGTGTCCCTCTCTTGGCCACTTTTGTTCTGCCCATGCAGCATCATTATGCTGTATCACCTCTCCTCCTCTCCCAGATCTGCCCAGCAGCACAGGGCAGATTTATGCAGGAATCTCCAGCAGCCACCCCAGGAATCAACAGCTTACCCCATGCTGGTTACTCTGCAATAGCCACATAGGAAATGGTCCAGACCCCAACCAGCTGCACAATGCCTCCGGATGTTTTAGGTTTTTTTAGGTTTCAAGCAGGAGGGCCTGGAGCCAAGCCTCATCACGTAGGAGACTGCGGAGAACTCAGTAGGAAGGGAGGTCCTCCCCAAGACCTCTGGGCAAAACGTACAGTTTGTCCTCTGGCACTGACAAAGGAAAGATGAAGACACCCCCTCTCCCATTCTGACGTCCACAGTTTAATTTCAGTGCTCATGTGTTCTAGGTGATTGGTTTTTGCCCCAGTGCTTGTAAGGATTAGAAAAAAACAAGCTGAGAAATACCAAGTTAATTATTGAGGTTATTCAATAGGCCTCAGAAGGGAACCACAGTCCCATCTCTCTAGTTGTTCTGGCTGCAAATCTATTCTCTCAGCTGCTTTGAATTTTCTGATGGTCTTAGCCAATTACAAAGATATAAAATGATGCAAGCACTGTAAATTCTCTTTACAGAGAATTTAATCTAAGCGCTTGTTTCTATAAAGCTAAGAAACAAGCATTCAGGTACTTGCTTCAGAAAAAATAAACAAATGAGGTACAGTGCATCAAGCCTTACAAGATTTAACTTACACCTTTTTAAGAGGTAAGCAGGACATTGTAAACCAACTTCCCTTGCTAAAATTTCCATGTAAGAATTTTATGTGGCTTCTTATTAAATGTTTATTCTGAATAAGATGAAGGAAGAACTGAGTCCTTGCATGTTCTAAATGAGCCCTGCAAAATAGTTGATTCATTTACTTCTCATGCATCATGAAGTGGTCAAAGTTTACCAAAAAAAGGAGAGAAAAATCAGAACAGAAGCACTTAGGACAATGCCATATACTACCCTTCAAAGCATTACAGAAATCTTTTATATATGACACATGAGGAAAATTCCATCAGTCCCCTTGCAATCACATCTGTTGGATTTTATTGCAATTATGAGGATTAGTGCCTCTGCACAATCTGTTACAGAGACAGTCCAGTTGTGTTTCCAGGTAGAAAAGAAGCTGATTGCAAGTCACAATTCCACCTAGGCTTGAACATAGCTAAGTTAAAGGGCCTGTCTTTCCCCGTCATTACTCTTGGCTCAAATTCAATGCTTTTGTGCTCCATGAGAGCCTGGTCTGGCAGATTTAAAATAAAATAATGCAAAAAGTTTGCCTAATGTGATGTTTCTCTGATTTTTTTCAATAGCTGGGTGGCCATTTGTCAGTAGGAGGCAGGGGAAATAATAGTATGGTTTGTTGGGGCACATTGTTTGTAAAATGTTTTAAATTGAAACACATTCAGGGATTTGGATGGATATGGTTAGAAATTAAAATGCACATGCAAATATTACCCCAAAGTACATAATTTGTATGGAGACCAGTTTTGTCCTCTTTCAAGCAAGTTAAGACAAGGTTATAAATTCTGGAACTGCACTCATTGGCTCCACAGCACATGAAATGAGAGAGGCAACAGTACCAACACTGTACTCGGGTAATAAGCTATAGGAATAATTAGCAGATTCTCATCTGGAAAGGAATGATCATACTCACCAGTCTCTGTATTCCTAACTTTGTCAGTGGGTCACAGGCTTGTGTCAGCAACAAGCAACAGGGCCTATGCTTTCTCAGTATACCTACCAGAAAGGAAAGATGTTGGGAAACAAACTTTATACGAGTTTCCTACCAATCATCAGTCTTTTTTTTTATTTTTTAGATATATACAGTTTTCAATATCAGAACAGCTTCTTCAAGACAACTGAGTCATGGTCTTTGGATGGGTGGAATTGATCCCAGCCTTCTTTCCTACAATACCCACTGCTGCACTGCCAGCACTGCCAGTGCTGGTAGTCCAAATCATGCTTGATAGATCAGGTGTTTTGCAGCTGCTTCTTCAGCTATCTGGCAAAATCTTTCTGTTTAGGAGACACATATCTCACCTTTGCCATCACATACACTGTGTACTTTTCGGTCTTCCCTCTGTCATATCTGTGGATAGAGATAGAAAGTGACTCTAAATGAATAACATAAACCTGCATTTTTAATCAGTTGAGTATCCATTCAGTTAACACCTTCCTTTAAGAACTGCCTTCCATGTTCTCAGAGAAAACATCTTTGAAACAGTTTTTTGACAGACACTCTGCTGAAATGAACTTACAAATGCACGTTAATATACATACTTTTTCTTTTTTTGTCCTTCCTCAGAGTAAATAAATCAAAGACCCAGATCTACCTACAGCTTTCATTTCTGCAGTGCAGCTGGTAAAGAAAAGAACAAATAAAGCTCCCACTTCAGTTATTTGTATGCTTTTTGGGTAACCTCCCACATGTGATTTATAATATTAATGAAAATTACTGTGACATTTTCCTATTCATTCACTAAACCCCAGGAGAACATTACAGTTTCTAGCCATTCAAATAGAAATTCACACCATTTCTCACACATTTTAAATGGAGCCAAAAAGATGCTGGCAAGCCATCAACAACAGGGCAAACGTGAGCATATTTCCTACAAAGTGTGTTTTCCTTACATTGAGATGGTGTGAAGATTTCTAATTCTCACAGAGAAACAAAGACAGTCTGTAAAAATTCATCAGCTGCATAATATTGCAACACTATGGTCAGAGTCAGAAAAGAAAGAGTGAGCACCTTTCCATGGATATGAGTGCACTGAGTACAGGCATAGTACGCAGAGCAACGAGCAATCACCCATCGTGAAGTTTATCAAGGGCAAGTGTTGGATTCTGCACCTGGCATGGGGCAATCCTGGATGTACGGACAGACTGGGAAGCAAGAGGCTCGAGAGGAGTGTTGTGGAAAGGGACCTAGGAGTCCTGGTCAATAACAAGTTGAATATGAGTCAGAAGTGCCCTGGCAGCCGGGAGGCCCAACCATGTCCTGGGGGGCATCAGGAAAAGCATCACCAGCCAGTTGAGGGAAGGGATTGTCCTGCTCTGCTCTGCACTGGGACAGCCTCGCCTTGAATATTGTGTGCAATTTTGGGCACCACAATATAAGATAGATATTGAGCTCTTAGAGAGTGTCCAAAGGAGGGCAAAGGAGATGGTGAAGGGCCTTGAGGGGAAGCTGTGTGAGGAACAGCTGAGGTCACTTGATTTGTTCAGGCTGGAGAAGAGGAAACGAGGGGAGACCTCATTGCACTCTACAACTTCCTCATGAGGGGAAGAGGAGTGTCAAGCACTGATCTCTTCTCTGTGGAGATCAGTGACAGAACCCGAGGGAATGGCCTGAATTGTGTCGGGGAGGTTCAGGTTGGATATTAGGAAAAGGTTCTTCCCCCCAGAGTGTGGTTGGGCACTGGAACAGGCTCCCCAGGGAAGTGGTCACAGAAGCAAGCCTGGCAGAGTTCAAGAAGCATTTGGACAACTATCATCAACTGGTGGGTGAGAGGGAGAGACACAAAATACAGGAGAAGCAAGAAACCAAGGATTTAAATCCAGAGATATGTTTTGACACTAGCATGCAAGACAGCAAGGATACAAAAGGTTTCTTCAAGCACCACAGATAACTCAAGGCTTTGTCAAAAGCTTGGGAGAAACTATACTTTTTATCAAAGAATTTTCTCTCTTCCATTTTTCCCGCTCAACCATACTAGTGCTGGTAAAGAGGAGAGAGGAACAAGTATTAGTGGATATAGTATATCCACATCTAACATCTGTTCAGCAATCTTGCTGGTAAAGCAGACATTTTGAATTGAACATGGAAAATAAAGGGTATTATCTTAACATTAAATATGGCCATTCTACATCCTGGCTAAAGCATCAGAGCAGGATGTTGTGAAGGGTATGTCCTGTGTATTTCTGTAATGAGTATTCATTCCTGTCTTTTGTTTTACTACTTATCAGGGACTGGTTTTCTTAGCTTCTCATAGATATAGCCTACTAAAAAGAAGAATTATCAATGACTTTTCCTCGCATACACCCAAGCTTTCCTTCACCTTTTGGCTTTGCAGGGAAGGATTTTGTAGCTTCAGAAGCTGCTCTTAAGGTCACATACAAAGGCCACTTGCACAGAGGGACAGAAACGGTCATAAGCACAATTTAAAACAGTTTTCCTAGTGAAGAGCTCATGATTCTTCAGGTTTGCTGGAATACCAGAAAGAGCTGAAACCCAGAAAATACGTATTTGCATGCTAAGAGCTGTCTGTGCATCATACCAGCAGCAGTAAGCTGATGTTCTTAGCAGAAAATACAGACATTGTCAGATAGAATAGAAACACAGAATCGTAGAATTTTAGGTTAGAAAGGACCTGTACTGCACTTATTGAAACCTCAGTGTTTATCACACAAAAACCTCTTAAAAATACTAGATGCCTCAAAACTTCTCCATAGCCAGCAGAAAAATAGAGTTCTGTGTTCCCAACATTACGGATGGAAAAACCTCCCAGAACAAAGTCCCAGGCCTAATCACAATTGCTTCCTGAAAGGAAGTGAGGCTAAACAGTGCCCAAGGCCAATTGAAATCTGCTTGGAAACCTTGTCTCTTGTTGCTCTAGGTATCAAAATAGGAAGTAAACAGCTTAGAAACAGTGCTGAGAATGGTTTGAAGGAAGTACAGCTTCCTCTCCCTGCACTTGCTAAGTTTGCTTATCTTATCTTATCTTATCTTTCTCTCAGCATCCCCCTTCACTCACTGCAACCAGCAAATGCTGCAGAGACTTTGCAGAAACAACTTAGAAAAATGTTTGTGCAAAAAATCTGTTACCAGCTCCTGACTCTGAGAAGTCTTACAATGCTCTGCCTAAAAACAAGAGCTTGAGGACTTACTTCATGTCCCTCAGACCCTCTCCATTCATGCCCCAAGATTTTCACCAATGGTACACCTCAAGTATCAGGTGATCTTACACCTTTGCTGAAGATGTAACCTGGTTGTGATTTTCACCCTATTTATATACACATTATGGCAATGAATTAAACACTTCGCTTTACAGATACCACTTAGAGGGAAAATACTATCTTCCTTTAGGTTTTTTTGGACTTTCATTCCAGTTACTAAAAAACACAAGGACAAACAAATAACTGTCCCCAAGATAAATAGGCAATAAATTACAGGCGACATGGAATTGTTGAGAACAAATCACATGCAACCACTCCAGTTTTCATTGTGACAATAATAGATATTTTGGGTGGAGAGAAGCTGGAAATGTCATTTATATTGATTTACACAAACCCTTACTAGGATTTCTCAGAAGTTAATCAAAGAAACATTTTCTAGATGGATCAACAATGAAATGGGTGCTAAACTGGTTAGAAACCAGACTAGATACATCTCGGTTTTTCACTGCAAGGAAAAATCAAGCAGGACTCCTGGCCAATATGCCCTAAATGGGGACTGATTTGACATTTTCATGAGTGATTTGGCCAGTAGGATAAAAAATATTATTATTATTAAATAATCGCTGGTTAGGAGGAGTGGTAGTCCTAAGGAATCCAATAATAAGTGAGCACACAAAGAAGGGAAGAAGAGGTTGGTTGTACAGAGGAAAGGAAGACCAGCTGAAACATGGCAATTGCCTTCAAATATGTGAAATATAAGTGCAAAGCTTGAGGGCAGAGCCTGTTCTCCAGGCCTGTCTACCCTCTATAACAAGTATTCAGAACCCTAAATTTCAGCTCAGGCAATTCTCTCTATGGCTTTAGGGGGTCTAGGTCAGAGGAGCATCTGTGGGCAATTGATCCTGCTTTGGGCCAGCACAACAGTCATCTCCCTCTTAGCTCTGTACTTTCTGACTTTAGTTGAAGTGGAATACACCTGTAAGCTATAAAAAAAAAAAAGAAAAGAAGGTAAAATCTGAGGTAAATATGTGTCATCATCTGGAGGCTGGGAATGTTTTTAAATTTTATTTCAAATTTCAATGCAAGATCAGGTTTTCACATTGAATCATGCAAACATTTGAGGCTGACTATTTCAATAAAAAGCTAAGTATTTTGAAAAAGTAATAATAATAAAAAAAGACATTTCTGGATGGCAAACTGGCCCAAACTTTTCATGTGAGTAGTTTAATAAAGTTTCACAAAGGAAGCTACATATACCACAGGGAGAGGATTTTTAATATTTCTAATCAAGACATTCTGAGAAACTAAGCTAGAAAAAAACTTCTATTCTCATTTGTTTTTTTCATCTTCTCCAAAAGCTCATGACATCAGTCCTCTTCTTAAAGAAATATTTTAATTCCATAATTTTATTAACTGGACAAAACACTCTACTGGACAAAAATGGTACAAAACTCTGATGGCTGCAGTTACGAAACACCTAGAGATTTTTCATGCAAACTGTAAGATATGTGGAATTTTAGCATTTTCAATATTGTAGAAATCAATCTGATCAAGATTTTGCAAATAGTTGCTTAGCTTCCATTTGTTAGTGCACTCAGAGCTGTTAAGAACAAATTTTACACTTGGAACCATTTGAGAATAACAGATTTTTTTCATGGCAATGAGTAAACAAACAAAATCCTTCTAAAAAGAGAAAAATGGGAACTACAACCACCACAATCTCTGGGGCTAAGAAGAATTATCATCTTCGTTCATTTTTTAAGGAACAAAAACAAAACAGCTCAAATTATACAAAGAATAATTTAGGGGGGAATAAGACCATTTTCAGTATATCAGGCTTTTGAGAAGGTCATGGTATACTGAACAGGGTGATGTCAGTTGAATACCAAATATTAAATTCATATCATAAAAATTATATATTTTTCCCAGACAGGCTGCCTCTCTACAGACCTGTTGGAAACAGATGACATTTCTTTGTAGGCGGGACATGCTCACAAAGGTCTCCAGATTCACTTAGAAACTGGGACAAGATAAATACCCAAAGAGCCCTCCCAAAGAGCCCTCCCAAAAGCCTAGAATTTTCTCTCCAGCAGATATGAAGGATGAGAAATTGCCTTTTTTTTTCCTGGGGAAAATGGTGGAGCAAACCTTCATTTTCCTTTCTGAATGTGTAGCTGCCCTTCTTCAGTCATGACCATGTCCAAAGGAGGAGAAAGAAGCATCCTAGAGGCAAGAGGCCTCATAAGAAGCAGATTTAATCACAAGCCTGGAGAAAAGTGTTTGTCTCTCTCTCTCTTTTTCTCAAAAAAGCTTCAAATGGCCTTGTTTTCATCCCACTGTAGAAAAGGAGTACATTGAAATGTTTAAAAATAAAAGGGTTATGGAACAGAAAAAGAGTTTCCTTCCAAGCTTCAATTTTGAGGGCATTAAGACAAGCCATTCTGACCTTACTGCTTAAATTTCATGCTTCCTTGGCCAGCCCCTGGTCATTTGGATGGGAATTACTTACCCCATGAAAGCAACAATCCACAAAGCCTCCTCCCAGAAATGGCAATGGCAGCATCACATCAGGAACCTGACTTTGAACCAGGTCAGCGCTCACTGCATTCAAGAAATTCTTCAAAACCACTCTTTCCTTGCAGTCTAAGCCCATGGTGACTCCTACCTTCTCCTTTGGTCACCCTGTTGGAGGGTGGTCACTCTGTTGGAATTTACCTTACACAGCTTTATCTGAAGTTCTTTTGTGTGCCAGGGAAGTTCCTAAAGAAATGTAATGTACTATTGCCATGAAAGCCACAAGTCTTGTGCTGGGAATCCACATGTCATTTCAGGATTTCAGCTATGTAACAGTTTTCACCATGCTTTTCTTATAATAAAATAAATTTTACTGCAGAATGGAAGTTGTCCTGGGGCAAAGTAAAGTAAGTTGTATCTGTATTATGTAAAGTGTTTTGTGGCATGACAAAATATATGCATACACTTTTCTTTAAAGGAGAAAATAAAACCCTTTTAGTTCATTTTTTGAAGTTTGGATTAAGAGCCAAGCTTTGATTGAAGGGAAAGCTTAATTTGAACACCTGAACCAACAACGGATATTTCAGAATCCATTCATACATATTGCATGGCTTTTATTTGAAAGTTCAGAAAATAATGGGGGTAAGTATTTAAGTAGCATGTTAAATCTTCAGCCAGTCTTTCCACTCAATATATTTGTTAAAATAATGTGCTGAAGAAGCAGGAATTTGTTATTGGGCTTTTTTACACAAGACACACCTTGAATTTTTCCATTCTAAATCTTTTAACAGATGCATAAAGTAGTAAAGTGCTATATAGTAAAAGCTTCATATATGATGTGAGTTCAAAGAGCAACATAATGAAGATATGGAATATCAACTCTTGACCTATATCTTAATTAGTTTCAGATTTTTAGCCTAATATTTTTAGGTGGCTTTGACATCAACAGTCCTATAAAGCAAAATCTGCAACAGACATTACACTATGGAGAAAAGTCAGTTATCATATATTTGGAGTAAGTTTCTGGTTGGAATTTTTTTAAATAGCTGGATTAAGTATGAATTTTATAAATTAAAACCAGTGGTACACTAAGGATTTGGCCTTCATCATTGTGAGGTAACACCCCACTGTATCCGACCTCAGATTTACTGACAGATTGAGTGGTGTGTGAAACACAGAAATCACCATTACTGTGTCACAAGGAGTAACCAAAAATGCCTGTTTTGCCTGGACAGAGGAAGTCAGATGATATCACTAATGCCTTACCAGGGCATGCAGTGCCTTTGATTTCAGAAATGCGGGTACAAAGTTCCAGAACAAATGTAAAGGAATGAGACACTTACGTTGTAAATACATGTGTGCAGTGGGTGGTGCAGCACTGGCATAGCTTGCAGGTTTGGCTGTCACCACTGGCATAATGCAGCTGACACATGAGCTGCAGAGGTGGGTTAGATTAGACTTCTTCTCTTCCCTCTTTGCTGGAGCACAAACACTGGCTTTTTGCTCATAGGCCCCTTGCCTGCCACCTTCTTCGCAAAGACACACTTTTTCTGATGACCACACACGTCAACTTTGACTTAAAAAAAGACAACGCTGTGTTACACTAAAGAACAGCTCAGCTGAAATTACACTAAAATTCAAAAATGTAAGTTTTCTTGATTTTTCAATGTGAGAATTAGTTTTCTGCTTACTTATTTATAATCCTACCTTTCCTCTAGAAGCATCCTATCATTCATTCTAGGGCAAAACACATATAAGACATGTTACTAACTCAGCACCCACAGAGATCAGCTTCCAGGATCAAATCTGAAAAAGGCAGACCTCTGTGAAGCTTGTAAGATTTCAGTAATAAGTTCTGGATTTTAAGTATGTCTGATGGCTTTTTTTTTTTCCCATCACATAAGTAAAGGGTATAAAAGAGCATTCAAGATGTTTGTAAGGATAGTGAAACAGAAGTCATTGCACGCTGAGATCAAACAGCTGTTGAACCAGTAAAGCCAGAAGTAACCCACAGTCTTATAACTGGGTTTGCAATTTTCAGAGCCTGTCGTATTGCACATTAGCTGGGCTGCATGTGGTAAGCCATGGTATTTCACCTGATTTCCAATACAGCCTCTTGGGCAGTGAACGAGCTGCTGCTGGCTAAAAACTGCTTTAAATAAATTAAACTTATATAGTGTTTTGCATCATACTGGAAGAGTTACTTTTGTGGGAAGAATAGGAAGAAACTTTTCATGAGGAAGTAAGCTACACAAGCAGCAAAATATGTGAATTTCAGTAATTATGTTACTATTAAAGTGTGCTTCTGAAAGTAAATCACATTTCTTTTCATTAGCAGGCTGCATATTGCTGTGTAGAATCCACTGCCTGTGTGCAAACTGAAAAGACTCCTGTCAGTTCAGGGCCTACTTTGCCATTTCATTTAACTCACCATTTGAAAAAGAGAAACCACGTATAAGAAACGCAGAACAGAGCCAGCAGTCAAACGAGATTTACCTTGCTCATTTTTGTGTTTTAACCACTTTTGTGTTTTAAACATTTTTGTGTTTTAACAGATTTAATAATCTGTTCTTGAGCAATTAGAGTTTTGATAAGAACTCGCAGCTCAAAGGAGCTGTTTAGAAGATGACTTGAGCAACTCCTGGAGTATTTTGCAACAAGAATAATTAGGTAGTGAGGTCAACACATGCGAAAACAAAACAAAATCGTTTTTGCATTATTTCTGCTAAAAATCCTCAACTTGCAAACCTTGTGGAAAGTTTCATCAATCACACAAACTGAAGTAATCATTAGAAATAGAAGATCTGGACTACCAAGATTTGGTAGCGCTGAGAGAGCAGATTAAGCTTTTATTGGATGCTCAGTGAAGAGCTGGACTCTCATCAAGCATCAGAAGAAAGGATCCTCCAGAATGCAAGGACATTAAAAACAACTAAAAATCAGAAAATATGGTAAATGTTGATCTGGTTTAGCATCTTAGAAAATCATTTGAAAGAAAAATGGAAGAGATCTTTGTGGAATCATTGGATAATACTGGAGCAGAAAATCTGTGGTAGAAAAAAGTCTCTGTCTACAACACATACTGAAACTGCACGTATGAAAAATGACGTCTTTTTATTGCAGTTAGATTTAAATATCAAAGTGTTTCATCTACAGGGGAGAAGGAGTAGGTCTGCAAATATATATTTTATTATCATTAAAATGTGCACATTTTTATTGCAGTTAGATTTAAATATCAGTGTTTCATCTACAGGGGAGAAGGAGTAGGTCTGCAAATACATATTTTACTATCATTAAAATGTGCACACTGCCCCAAAGCATGACACACAGGCTGTAAGTCCAACAGACCATCTGCAAAGAACATGGGGACTGAGGACAAAAACTAAACAGGACGTCTAGAAGAAAGTCCAGCTACTTGATTAAATCATCTGGGCAGATTTAATGCCTAAAATATGAATATTTTCTGGCAGAACAAACACGGCCAGAGAGGTTGATTTTTATAGCCGGGTTGTGCTAACTCCTGCCACAGATCGGCTTTCAGCCACTGTGCAAGACACTTGGGAATTAGCCATGGCTGCAATTACGTTGTCCCAGTGAACTGCTTTCCCTTTCTCAGAAGCTACACAAATTTGGCCCTTTCTTAAAACTGCTCCCAAGCTAGAAGACCACATGCAAAAAAACCACGACTTGCTGCTTAGGAATGTAAATCACTTCATATCCTGGTCTTTGAGAAATTTAAGTCAGCCTGTGGAGTGGGAGAATGATCCTCCTTGTTTTGCCCCGTCTTGGGGGTCATAGGGTGGGTGACCCCCACTCCCACGAGCAGAAAGCTCCCAGGCAGAGGAGCAGCCAGGAAACCAGGGCAGGTCATTTTGAGCTGAATGTGTTTCATTTACCACTGTGAGGGCATGACCTTCACCAGGCTGCAGCGTGGGGAACGTGGATGACAAGACGGCTGATACAGCATTTCAGTGCCTTTCAAAAGAGAGCATTTAGGAGCATTAAAGTCCTCTCTTAAGAGCTTTTTTGGCTCCTTTATTTCAAATACATAGACACCATACATACAGAGGCCTGGCCTGCTGGAAACTCATGGGTTAGGCTGCAACATTGCAGAAGAGAGGGAAGCAGAGCCTCTTCTGAAAGGGTTTTAAAGGTTTTATCGAAGTTTTTAAGCTATCAACACAAATCAATTATTACAGCCCTACAACAAATAGCATATCACAGGGTTTGGGTAGCTACCTGTGTGGCACACACCAGGAAAGGATGGCACTGCTCTGAATCCACAGGAATGCCTGTGGATCAGCAAGTGCTGCCTCAGGAGCTCTCAGGGTAGCCAGATAAATTCTCATCACCTTGCAAGCAGAATTAGGGAAGACCCTAGGGAGTTTTGGTTCCCTGAAAGTAACATCAGAAATATGAGGATGAATTAGGAGCACTTGCTGACAAGGCGATTCACAAGCACTTGACTGCCTACCTTTCTCCCTAGCACCGCCTTCCATTTTCATCTGGAGGCAGAAACATCTGATTGCCTTCAGTTCTGATCTGCATCTAGAAGCAAAGGCTTTTTTGGGCCGCAGGGTGCAGATAAAGCAAATCAAACAGCATTTCCTGATCTTCTCACCCAGGAACACACTTGTCCCCCATACTATGAGGTCTTTAAAGTAAAATCTCTAATGGGACAGTGTATCTAGGAAAAACAGAATATTTCACAGAGTTGTTGAGCATCACTTAATGTTCAAATTGCTAAATCAAAATTTTAAAGTTCATAATAAGCAAAAATTACATAAATTCAAATAATTTTCACTGGGTTGGTTGAAGGAAAACATAAGTAAACGATGGAGTTACCAGTAGTTACAGCAAAACAAAACCCACATTCACGCTTTGCCCTTTCATATATTTGAGGACTGCCAAAGGACTTATTTACTTTCAAATAGAGAGCTTACTGATTCTAACAAAACCACTAAAACATAGGATGAGTTATGCAGATAAACAAAGGGAAACGAATAATGAGTTGAAAAATATTTGGTTATGTACAACTGTACTACTCATACTTTGGCAATAACTACCAGCCAGCCATATCAGAGTGTCTTCAACAATGACAGTAAATAGTAATCAGTTGCTTACAGTCCAAAATTTAAATCAGGTACTTATGAAGGAACTGAAATAGATTAATCATAAAGTCAATTATCATTACTACATACTTAACTCCAGATGTAAACGTGATTGCGAAATTTTGTGAAAGGACTACAAGGAATTTCAAGTACAATTCAATTCCATTAGAGCAAAATAAGATGCAATTTCATAATCAAATCTCTTAGACTAAAGAAAAAACTCAAATGCATAATGAGATTTGATGGTCATTGCTAAATATCTCAGTATTACACCACATCTAATAACGAAAACCAGCTTTTAGGCCTCCTTTAAGGAAATCCTGACCTAAGGCTAATGCTAGGAGTAGAAAGATAATGTCATATAATGACTACTGTTCAAGGCTATAGAGTACTTTGGTTTACCAGCGTAGCTGAACATTTTTTCATTGTATAAGTTAGATTAATGTAATTTCATCCAAAGAGATCAATACAATAACATTACAAAATAAGAGATAGTTTTGTTCACACTGGATTTGCTGCACACACAGACTTGTTTCGTTGGACAGAGGTTAAAATCTTAATTATTTATGTATTCTGAAAAGCTTGGGGGGGTTTTCCAATAAAGAGCACATATGTTTGGTTTTGGGTTTGTTTTTTTTTTTTTTTTTAAACTCAGGGGATTCCTTGTGGAAACTGAAGCAAGAAGTATTGATTTATCTGATTTCTCTGACTCTAAGCCAGCTGGGTGGACTCCATTCACACACCAGTTCCCTGAGTGGCCTTTAGGGGGCGGGTTAGAAGAACAATGGAGAAGGTCTTGGAGAAGGAGAGGTTCCTGGTCACTCTGATCTTCAGAAAAGCTAATTCTTTCCCAGAATTCTTACAGTTTAAAGAACTCTTTGGAGAAGTATAGTCTTTAGCTGGGGACATCATTCCCTGATCCATATCCTGCCTGAGAAGAAACTTTGGTGTGAGGGGATGTCTGGCTGCTCAAGCCAAGCTCAAACTTTTACCATTTTTCTGATTACAGCTTATTTTTTGAAATCTGAAGGTTAACAGAATGGATCATGAGAGAGAACCCACTGTTACAGACATCTTCTCCTTATATTGGAGTTCTTTTGTCTTCCCTTCAAACATAGGAAGACTGTAGTCCTCTTTTGTTAAACAAGCCTCATACTAATTTTTAAGTATCATAACCATAAATATTATACTATTATTAGACTGAAAATTTTTCCTTAAAGGTCTAAAAGCCTGGAAAATTTTGAACATAGGATGCAAATCATGCAGTATGGTTTCTGACTTGCAGCACTTCCTGTGGTTACCTCTCTCAAGGCAGAAAATGGGTATTTTGATATAATTTTTTTGCATTATCAGCTGAATAGGAACTCCCAAGCAGCAAAAGTATCAGATAGAGACAATAGCTGCAGAAAAAGTTAGCCATGCACTCATTTGGAATTTCAAACTTTCTGTGAAGAAATAACTGCAATTTACATTGTTTCAGAGCAACTGTTCACTCTAAGAAAGTTTCTGTTTCTGAATGAGAAGAATCTCTTAGTGTGTGTGTGGCTAATTAAATTCTGGTTATTTTTTAGAAACTTTTCTATATAATCACATCTTTCAAGTTCTTAGGAAACTTTGCAAACAATAAACATGGCACTAAACTTAGAGTTTTTTGAGTAAGGAAAGATTCTCAAATGTTAAGCTTCAGTATTTCAGCAATAACAGCAAATTCCTGATTGCAGCCTTCCTAAGAGAGTCATAAATATTTTTGTCAGAGTGCAGTTCTACCATTTGCAACATGATGCGACATTCATGGTAGTATCAAAAGTCAAAATCATATTATCTTGCCAGGAAGCTTTAAAAAGCAGCTCTTGGACTGCACTAAGGTATCTCTTTGGTGTCAAACAAGCGTAATATCAGTATTTTCCCTGTTGACTACTATTTACTGACCCGGTTTTCAGGATGACACAACAGAACAACTTACAAGGCATACTTACAGTATTAGAAAAGTAAGCAGAAACAAATGGAAGTGTTTATTTGTTTGTTCAAACGACTTTACCGCTAAAGCAAGAAAGGTCATCCTTGCACCACAAGGAACAGATTGGTGGGGAGAGAAAGCAGCCACAATACTGAAACCCAGCAACAGCTTTACCATAACATTAATTCCTGATGCTCTCTATATGTCCACACAGCTATGACCAGAAAGCAGGATGTAATCCTGGCAGAAATTCTTTGTATGTTGAGTTTTTCATTTAAAACTAAAGAAAAATCTGCTGAGAAAATTTATGCACGTGATACTACATCATTATTCATAAGTTGGCTTCTACATGCAATATCAGGTTCCTCCATAAACACAGAACCCTCTTCTTCACATATAACCCCAAAATATTGAAAGGTTGATATATTAACTAATTCCCATCAGTTGTAAATTTCTGTGTGAAATATGCCATAAAACTTACTGAGTCATAGGTACCACTCCTCCTTCTCTGATTAAATACAAGTTAGCCCTGAACTTGAGTTTAAATGTTTGATTTCAGATTTGTTTTTATTGATTCTAGTTATTATTTTCTACACAAGGAATTTAAATGAATCAGTAAAACATGTTGTAAAAGAAGACCAGAAATGTGCAATCAAGTGTGAGATCTAATAATTAATAATAATTTTAATGAAAATCTTGCTTCTCTATCCTTTTTTTCTCAGAGCACAAACTGAAAGACATAAAATTAATCCTCTTTGCCAAAATTAAGCAATGAAACTTCCTAGGGGAGTCTTCAGTGAAAGAATATCCAAGCAGAAACGTTAAGTGTATTTGTGGCTTTCTAACCATATGGGAAGCTGTCACATAAAGTTTTATGATCCTTTTTTGAGACCTTATAATAAGTCTTTGTTAAGTGTATTGGAGATAATCTAAACTCTTGAAAGTATTTTCTAAGTACCATGAAGATCAGTGCCCCTCATGCGAGTATGAGTTTTGTAGAAATACAGCAGATACTTTCCCCCATTTATACATAAAAAGGGCCCTTTCTTCACATGTAAATGGGACCCTCTTGAGCGCTGTGTATAGTTTTTAAGAATCTTAATACGGGTAAATAGTGGCTTTGTGGAAAAACCGACTTCCATGTTGTGAAGGAAAAATGTAGAAGCTCTTGAAACTTACAAAGTTGGATACTTAGTGAAGTTTCTCCACTTTTGGCAGAACAAATAGGAATTCATGCAGCTCATACAGCTCCCCTCTCTCAAATTTGTTTGTTATCTCCTGCTAAATTAAGTCTTTGAAGATGTGAAATAGACTAAGATCATCCCTCTAAGTTCGTGATTATTCAGAAGGTTAAAAGTTCATGAGTTCTTTTTCTCAACGTTAAAAATATACCAGGAAAGAAAAAAAAAAGGGAGGGAAAAAAGAGAAAGAGAAAAAAAAACAACAAAGGTTTCTGACACTTTTCAGGTCAAAACCAACCAAACAAAAATAAAAAAGAGAGCACAAGGTTTGTGTTCATTATTGAGATTGAGGCCTATTAGTCTGACCAACCAGTGGCTATTTAAAGACCTTCTACACCTTGTTTCTATGTTCTTCCCTGTTTGACCTTCTCCAGGCCATGGCTGGATAGAGCAAAAATGGTCAAGGACAAGGAAAAGACCTTTTAATTAGCCATTGCCCTCTGCAAATGGGGTTACCAAAGCGATGAGCTTAGCTAGCATACACCAGTAACATTTTTGGTGAGCAGTCAAGCCATAACCACATACCAGGCTCTCTCTTCCCTTCTCTGAGTTTCTACCCCAACCACATCTCTCCCACAAGGTCAGCAGCTTCCAAGAGTGGTACCCTGGCAGAGTCAACTCTGAGTCACCCTCCAGAAGTCAGGTCCCTGGGACAGCCTTGGCATTGGGTACAGGGAATAATAATAGACAAGCAGAGAAGTTTACACTGGCCATGTCTGTACTAGGGAGTGAAGGAGCTGGGACTGATGACCCAACTTGTGCACTATACACCCTTCAGGGTATCCTTACTTAGGACTAACTCTGGTCCGGTCACAGGGAACAAACACCCACTTGTGCCTGCAGCTCACCTGAAGCTCTTCCATCTTAGTATCCCCAAAAAAAGAGCCCTGTTCATATACCCTAAGACTGCTCCATGTATAAACTAAAGCACAGTAAGTGTGAACAAACAGGACATTGTCTTCAAAAGCTCACTGCTGATCCACACATCATGCCTAAAGATGAGAGTCAGCCTCTCCCAACAAGTACATCCACAGTTCTCCTGAGGCTACCATTCCTGGAAGGCTCTCTCACCTTCTAATTTCTGTCCTAATCCACACAAGTACTATTAATGTAGAAGGGGGAGACTGACTGACCCCAAGGCACCCCATTAAGTTTTCTGTTCCTCGTGGATTTTGCTTCTCTCAACCCACTCGAAAATCAAAGCCCAAGACCTAGATATGCAGAAAAAGTATTTCCAATCCGTTTTATTTTATGCACCGGGGAGAGGTGGGGATCAGCAATAGGCAGGCAGTTTATTTACTACATATTGATTTAGCCCTTCCATCTAGTAGGGAGTGTTTTCTGAAGCAGCACTTCTCTCTACTTGTGAAGCCAGCATCTTCCAGCAAGCAACAGATGATCTCAGTACATCTCTTTTGGGGTTCCCTATGTAAAAAATAAGTTCATGACAATTATTTACACCACTTTCACACTTCTGCCTTTCATTTTATTCATTGCATTAGGTTTTGGTATTTCAAACTCTTGGTGACCACTATCTGCAGGCACGGTGGGAGGAGAGCAAGACCCTGCAATGCCACGGCAGGTCCAGAGAGGAAGGAAGGGTCACAGACTGCACTGTTACACAATTATACTTTTTATTTATCCACAGTGCCAAATACACAACATCCTTCGAAAGAGACTGACTTTCCAGGGGGAAGGTAAACAAAGGTATGGTCTTTAAAGGAAAATAATTTGCTTCACAAACATTTTGAAGCCTTAAAAGAAGACCCTCCTACAGCCTTTGGGCAGCAGTCTGACTGACTACTGTAAACCGGCAAAACAGCCCCAAATGCATTTCAATGCAAGTAAACAAAACCACAAACCTGAGCATTCAAAATATATTTTGAGGGCCTAAAATAAACTTTTGCCAATAATCCAGTGTCTATTTCCCTGACAGTCTTGGGCTGCTGTTATTTTAAAGAGAAAATTTTCACAATGTACAGTGAGATAATTCAAACATTGCAGTAAGCTTTGCTTTAATAGGAACTCTGAAACTCTCCATCCTGAAGGGGAGAAAAAGGGTCTCATTATGCTTTAACAGAGGAGAGGAGTAGAGAAAGAGGTCCTGACCCAGGGAATTTGCTCTTTATTAGCATGGAATGTGCAAACTGTATGACTAACCCTCCTTTCCTTCTGAAATACCTCGGTGATTTGAATGGAAAAGCCCTTCTTTCCTCCATGGACAACCCTGATACCATTTCCTTATGCATGAACTTCAGTGTCTCTGTGTGCTTCCTAGAAATCTCCCAGAAAGCTGCCTGCACTATGCTTTGCTAGGAGTTACTCATTTCCAGGTGCAGCACATCTGCCTTAACCATCCAGCTTGAAAACATTTAAGCCCTGTCTCTGCGCTCACAGTTCCTTTCCCTGCTTTCCTCCTCTTGCAACCACAGATGCTGTGCAGCCTGTCCAGAGCTGTACTGGTGTACCCCAACAGCATGACTGTCTGCAAAATGGCATGAAAAAGTTCCACAGTGAAAATAAGGGACAACTTCAATTCTCTTAAAGTGAGAAATGTAAAGTCCTCTCTGACTCATTCTGTTTCTTTGGCATCAAATTCAGTTGTACAAACTGCTCTGGAACAAATGACTGAAGTGTTGGCAAGAGCAGTCTCTGCACCCAGTGGACATTCACCCATGGAGCTAGTAGCCAATATCCTTTCATATTCCCATTCCTTTCTCAACTTGTTCATCCCTAGCATTAGCTGGAGACACAGGTTTACATATTCCTCTTCTCTCCCAAGGAAATTAAGGGTGGCAGTGATTACCTCCACACAAACATTCCAGTTCAAAATGAGGAAAAGTACAACATAAAAGCACATTCCACTCCACATTCCTGTTGGAGTTTTAAACAATTGCTTAGAAATATTACTAAATGTGCTGTTCAATCAGCATGTACAGTAGAAATACAAAAAAAGTAATGAATGTTTTGCTTCCTTTCTCCACAGGTCGTCATCCACTACTTTTGGATCAGGCCAACATCTCTTCAGCAGGTTCACATAATTCTTGTTGGTCCCAGTCTATCCACTTGTCTCTATACTCCCACAGCAAGATTTTCTTGGCTATTGTACAAAACAACTGTGAAATACACATTTGCATAGTCTATGCAGAGAAAAGAAAAAGAAAACAACCCACAGGATGCCTCACTGCAAGTTTCACTGATGACTTTTCCACAAAAACATGCTATCCAGTCATTCGGCGTCTTGTGGTTCCATCCATGGGTGCTGAGACCTCCGAAGTCAGTTCTGGTATTTTAGTGCCCATGTCCAGCCATGCTTGAGTCTTTCCTCATCACAGCTCCACCCTCTGCGGTTCTGGTCACCTCACCACGAGCACAAACACACAGATCCTACACCCTACATATCCTGGGACAAGCACACCAGATTGATAGACACTTTTCCTCCATGCTCTTCCTTTTAGCTCTTTGGTGAGGATGAAGGAGGTGAAGGGAAAGGTGAGCATCTCAGTGAAAATGATGGATTACTGCTCAGGTGAGGGGAATTCTTATTCTGTTGAGGGTTTTTTTTAACATGATCAGCAGTAGTGGCAACTGTGTAAGGACTGAGAGGAAAAATGTCATTTGAGTAAACAACAAATGACTTTTCTACCAAAAAAAAAATAAAAGAGAGACATTTCACAGAGCTGTCAGAATGGCACAGCAAAGCAAAACTGTAAGTTAAACATCATCTGTGGTTTTTTTCTCAGGTTGGTCATGGTTGAAAGCACTAAAAAACGTTTGGGCAATACTGCCCAAATATTGCCACATTTTCAAAATGGGGTAATCTCTGCACGGGCTGATTTGACAAAGAGAGATGTTGCCTTTCTTCCAAGTCAGTATAAAAAAAAGAAGAAAATAAGAAGCAAAGGTTTATAACTAATAAAGTCTACATACACGTTTATCCTTTTTCTTCTCTGAGGAACGTCATAGTGATTTTATGATGCTGCTAAGGAGAACCTTTGGCTTGGATTGGTTTGGAAACAGAAATTCTTTGCATATCATAGTCATTAACTAGCCTAACTAAGAATTACTCAATGTTGACCCTGACCTACATGGATTGGAAACAATCATCCCTTGATACTAAGAGCTTTTTCATTCAATAACCAAGAAAAGCTATTTTTCACCCTGGACCACACTTTAAAAAGAAAAAACAACACAAACATGTTTTCCAAACCAGCCTAAATGCAAAAGAGAACATTTACCCTAAAAGCAATTTGTTTAAACTGACACAACATCACTTCTCATATTATATTTGGATCTATTTCAGCGATTGTTGGAGGAAAACAGCAAGCCTTGGAGCTCAGAGTGCTCAAGGGCTGCTGTGGCAAGTTTGCGCCATCCCATTGCTGTGCTTGGAGCGCGGTGTGTCATCAGTGTGAGGCACAGCTGCGACGTTGGAGGGCTGAGCAAGCAGAGCTGGGTTTGGCTACAGTCCTTGCTGCCCCCACCACGGCACAGATGTGCACCTTTTTCCCCCTGTAGTAAATGTTTGAGCCACCGCCAGCAGCAGGGAGTTCCCCTCTTCAACAGGAATCATTCAGCGTCTCTCTGGTCCAGTTAACAGAGTGAGGAAGGAGTCCGGGGTTTAAGTATCTCCATGTAAGAGATTATCACCACAAGAAATTGGTTTGCAGAAACAGAATTTTCAAACAGCAGTTTTAAGTATCGAGTCAAGGTGCAGAATGAGGAAAGAGCTGCTTCTTGCGTCGTTACAAAAGTTGCTTATTCACATCCTCGTGCAAAACTGCCCGTACCACATCTCTCGGGTATTTTAAAATGAGCAATTTTTTCCCTCTGCTGACTGACAGTGATAAAAGTTTCCTATGATTTAAGTATGTAATAAGAGCATGATACACAGGGTTTCTGGTAAGAAGCTGTGTTTTGGTTTCCAGCTCAAACCACAGGATCTCATTCTGGGCTAAGGACGTCACTGCATGGCAGGTGTCACTGACTGGGTCTGGTAGGACAAGAGGCTGTGGAGGCTGCAAAAATGGGCAGGGATATGGAAGACCTGCAGGATGGTCTGCTGAACCAAGGGTTTGAGTTTGTATATAGCCATGATCAAGAAAGGATTTTAGCCTAGATTAGAGGATTTATTTTTTTTTACAGGAGGGTTTCTTGTCCTTCTGTGAAGAATGGTTGAGTTGATGGGCAGACCAGGGGAAGGAAGATGGGCTGCAGTGAACTGCAGAGGCATTGATGGAAATGTTTCTGAGACAAAAGGGAAACGAGCTAAGAGGGAAGAGCGAGGATGAAAGACAGACCAAGTTGGTGAGGGGGAACTGCTCACATATGCAGCAAGAGGACATATAATGAGCATGTGAAAACACTGCCTGCTCTTTGGATTTCACATCATGGTTTACACAGCTCCCCCCAAAGGCGAGGTAGCCACAGCAAGCAAAATATAAGGAGCACATCCCACTGCAGAGATATTTTGGCATCTCCAGCTGAGATGAACTGCTTGCTCTGTTCCTTTTCTTTTAATTTGACATTGTTAGCTGGCTCACAACTGGTCATGAACTTACTGAAACTTTACCTGGAAACCACAGGAAAAAGCAAGACAGTCTTGGCAATGGATGGCACAGTTGCAAAGCTTCTTCCACAAGCTCCCTGTGCAGAGCTGTGCTCCTCCAGATGCACTGCCCTCAGTTGTTCTTCTGCAGCCTGTAACTGATGGGTTTGGGCCTGTTCACAGGGGGTTTGGGGGGCATGTGGGAGAAAGGATAGCCCAGTCTGTTGATCATCATTAAGAAAATCTTTAAATAGCTGAATGTGGTGGGATAATCCTGGCTGGACACCAGGTGCCCAACGAAGCCACTCTGTTCTTCCCCTCCTCAGCTGGTCAGAGAGAGAAAATACAGTGAAAGGCTCGTGGGTGGAGGTAAGGACAGGGAGACATCACTCACCAATTACTGTCATGTGCAAAACAGACTCAGCTCAGAGAGATTAGTTTAATTTATTACCAATCAAATCAGAGTAAGGTAATGAGGAATGAAACAAAAATCTTAAAACATCTTCCTCCCATCTGCCCCCCCTTCTTCCTGACTTAACCTCACTTCCAATTTGTCTACCTCCTCCACCCCCGTGGTGCAGGGCATGGGGGCTGTGGTCAGTCCATCACATGTTGTCTCTGCCATTCCTTCCTCCTCACAGGGAGGAGGAGCTCTACCCCTGCTCCAGTGTGGGGTTCCTCCCAAGGAAGTCAGTCCTTCACAAATTTCTCCTCTGAGACTCCTTCTCACAGATTGCAGTTCTCCAGTGTGGGTCCCCTTCCATGAGGTGCAGTCCTTGAGGAACAGGCTGCTCCAGCATGGGGTCACAAGTCCTGCCAGCAAACCTGCTCCAGTGTGAGCTGCTCTCTTCACGGGGCACAGGTCCCTGTCAGGAGCCTGCTACAGCACAGGCTTCCCATGGGGTGACAGACTCCTTTGGGCATTCACCTGCTCCGGTGTGGGGTCCTCCATGGGCTGCAGGTGGATCCCTGCTCCATGGTGGACCTCCATGTCCTCAGGGACACAGCTGCCTCACCACGGTCTGCACTAAGGGGTGCAGGGAAATCTCTGCTCCAGCACGTGGAGCACCTCCTCCCTCTCCTTCATTGTGCTTTGTATCTGCAGAGCTATTCCTCTCTGTGCCCAGGTTTTTTTCCCCTTCTTAAATCTATTATCCCAGAGATGCTGCCACCATTGCTGGTGGGCTCAGCCTTGGCCAGCAGCAGGACCATCTTGGATCTGTCTGGCATTGGCTCCAATGGACATGGGGGAAGCTTCTGGCATCTTCTCACAGAAGCCACCTCTGTAGCCACTCCATTACCAAAACCTTGCCATGCAAAACCAACACAATAAGAAATCATTATTTGTTTGGTATTGGATCAGATTACATACAGATTCTTCCTCTGTTGGAGCTCAGTTTTATTTTATTCCACCTATTTTGGAGGAGTGGGTTTGCATTTTGGATAATTGCCTGATAGCTGGTGGAATGGGATGCCTCAGCTCTTCACCATGCAGTGCATGTAGCTTGTACCACAAGGCTTTTTTCAATTAAGGGAGTGTGCAAATGTTACATTTTTTCACAGTACTTAATACACTGTGACTCGGAGACCATTGGGGTCTCATTTTGTCCTAAATCATCACGCTTTTAATCTTTTGCCCCTTTCTCTAAAAGTCATGGGTGGGTGACACATCAGTTGGCTCTGCAACAGTGTCTCATACTTGGGCTATGGCTGGAATTTGTCAAGCCAGAATTTAATACAATAGGTCCCAAAAGCAAAGCTAAGTGTTGGGGATTTGTGGTTTGGTTTTTTGGTTTGCAGGGTTTCATGGGGTTTTTTTTGCTGGCCATTTCTCCATGTGGGTACTTTCTGTTGCTGTCCCACTGTTAAGAAAAATGATCATTCCCTCAGTCTGAAGCTGCTGCAAGGTCTGTAGACAGCAGTGGACTCTTTAAGGCAGCTGTTAGGGCCCTGGAGGCACCACTAAGCCTTACTGGCCCTGACCAATATCCCACAGGACCCTCCTGACACCCACAGTGTCCTGAGAGAAGTCAGGGGATGGAGACAAGGATGGAGTCGTTTCTCTGATATCATCCTGCTTCAGAGGACCAGGAAGCAGGAGCAGCCCTATGGGCTTGGCACCCAGGAGAAGAGAGGCAGGCAGCATATGTGATGGAGCAGAGGATGGCCTGGAGGCACATCACCCATGAGACGTGGGTAAGGTACCCAGATGGTACTTGGGCATGTGTTCTTACTCACCAGGTTCTTTGTGAATCTCTAAAACTGGCTCCTGCTGAAGTAGCTCCCTACAGAAAATTCATACAGGGGATGAGTGGGAGCCAGGGGGAAAGTAACCAAAAGAAATAGCAGAAGGTATTTGTAGAGAATGTAAAAACATGGCAAGCTGCTTGTTCTGATTATTACAAGTGCAATATATAACAGAAATCCTCTCTTTGCTTCTCATTCCAGCAACAGAACTTACTGTTAGAGAGGTAGTTTGTTAAATTCTCCTGTCATGGACAGGGTCATGGTCTTGCCCAGCAGGCCAACCCTGGGAAAGCTCAGTCTTGGGTCTGTAACTCCTGGGGATTAAAATGGTGCCCAGACAGAAAGCAGTGTTAAAATGTTCACCAGCAACAAGCTCCACACAGTCTGAGGAATGTGACTGCACCTGCCTCAGTGGTAGGACTGGTGAAGGCAGGATTCCAAGGCAGGAATTTAGCATGGCTGGAAGGGTCACCTGTTGAGTCGTGAGGTGTTGCTGTTACTCTGCTAATGATGCAATAACACCTAATGATGCAAGTAATACCTAAGGAGAGATGTAAAAAGATGAGTGAGGAGCACTAAATCTCCCTCATGCTGATGGACAAAACCAAATTTTTGGCCCTTGCAGCACCTCAGGGCGGGGGGGGGGGGGGGAACAAAACAAAACAACAAAAAAAAGCCACACACATTTTTCACAACAGTGTTGTCTCTTTTTAAATGTTGCAAACTCTTAGAGAAAACACCTGTTGTCCAGAGAGCGCTGCGATAGTTTACTCAGCAAAGACTGAAACACAGACCTGTCAGTGAGCTCTCAGGCATCACCAGGTTGTTTGGGATTTTATTTCTGATAACTGTTCTGAGCAAATTTTATCTTCTTCATTTTTCATTCCCAAGCCGCTGTAGCGGATGCAGTACCTGGGAAGCCGGTCCAAAAGCGTCCCCGTGGAGCAGTGGCAATAGCGTGGCCGGTGGTGCCACCTGGCTGCCGGGGGGGTGCTCGTTATCCCTTCTGCTGAAAAACAGCAGATAAAAGGCCAGTTTCTTCGCAAGTTGTGTTTTATTGTACTTTCAACTCATTATTATTTTATTCATCCTGCTTCTCGCCTTTCTTCAGATTTTAATCAGTTCTGATTTCAGTCAGATGCTGCTGTGATTGCCTCTAATCCTCCTTCTACTGGTAATGGAAATATTTCCCCCTCCCCTCTCACCACCTGCATATTATCAGCCAGCTTTGCCCTCCCTTTGACCTTCCTGGTAATAAATATAAGTGCTACTTTCACAAAAGAGACATGGGCTCCTGTGTGGTAGGTTCCAGCAACTTTGGAAAAGATAAATGGCCAGGCCCATTCCTCAAGCAATCTAGGCAGCCCTGGATTTCATCAACAGCACAACTGTACCTATTGCCTTTGTCCCCTCTCTGATGTCCCAATGAACTAATAATAAAGAAGACATTATTTATGCAGATTTTTATATTTCTCTACCACTATTCAGAAAAAAAATGTGAAATCACTTGGACAATAAGAAAACCTTTTCATGAAGATGAGGACTGTTACTTGCAAAGGTTTGAGCAGAGGATTTCATTGTGAAAGCGTTTGCCTCCCAGCAGACTCCATAAGCCACGGAAGACCTCCTGGATGCTCACATTATCTATGGATCCAGGCTCTAAAGCCATTCAACACCTGTGCAAACAGAGCTAGTATTACACAGGCAGTGTGCCCTGCCATAACATCCACTCTGCTGGGCTCCGTGCAAAGGACACACATCTTTCCAAGGGGAACCAAGGCAGTGGTTTTCAGTGAAGACAATGTACCTATGTGGTGAAAACCTAACATGAATTGATCTTGGGTCTCAAAGCAGCTGCAAAGGATGGCCAAGTTTCTCCCATGGCTCATTCGTCCTGAGGTACTCTGAGCTGCCAACCATCTGGCCATGGGGGAAGACACTGTGTTCTGAGTCATGTATGGCAGATATACTTGTACAGAAATACTTGGAACTCTGTTGGTGCTTATTAGCCACTCATTATTCTTCCACTTGTTCCAGGAATTGGTCTACGCCTGCAGAGTATGGCCCATGCATGTGCCATGATGTGTGAAATGCAGCCAAAAAGCCAGAGACTATGCTTGACACTCAGGAAAAGATCCACCAGGAAGGGGCTGATAGGCTCTCCCTGAAAAATCCCATGGTATGCAGCATCAGCAGCCAACTGCTCCAGTTTTGCTTGGAGAAAAATTGTGTCTATGCATTCATTCCTCCAGACCATGACAAGGCAGATGTGGTGGTGGTAGTGTGATAAAAGAAGGAAATGGATGGCAGACTTAATGAAAATGACAGATGAACTAGAGTTAGTTGGAAATGAGGACTAGGTGGATAAGCTGTTGCTAACACATTTGTCAGAAAACTGAAAACCTCATTTATTTGAAGTGGATGAATTCATGTAGACAAGTTCTGCAGACCAGCAGAACTCAGAAAGGAGCTCTGTAACCTCTGCTGTCCAAAGTCCTTCTGTGCTAGGAGCACTTTGTAGAGTGTTCATCCCAACCAATTTCTTCAGCATCACTCACAGTAATTTCCAGTGCACATGCCTGCTTGGTTTGCAGTACAGGTGATGAAGCAAAGTGTTGGGCTGTGACTGAGTGTAGGGCCTTTCACATCACAGTGAAAGCTTGATCTTGATCCCTGGCACTGCAAGACCCTATTTTCAAGCACTTGCAACTTTGCCAAACTATAACCATTTGGAATGAAATTTTCCATGCCAGGTATCTGCCTCAGGCTGAAGTTTTTGGAAGATGTCCACAAACGCAGCCGTTTCCAATAATGAGGGTAAGGAAAAATTCATTGTTTTGTCCAAGTTAGAAAGCAATTGTGACCTTTCCTTTGAAAAGCTCTGGCATCTCTCTTCCTTGGAGAGGGTTGCCTTTCATCAGAGATGTCCCTTTTGCCCTCTTGAAAATCTGCCCAAATTCGACTGCATTATATGCCCTTAGGAAGCTGAATTTGCACATGCTTAGGGGGTAACGAAGACATTCCTTTCATTGTAGCAATTGAACTTCTGATGTTTTCATCCTCCCTGAGCAGGTTCCAACTACAGTTCAAGCAGGACTTTCCTTTCAGTTTCAGCTGCAGACTTCCACAGCCCACAACAAGGCCAAGCACCTGAAAGGAGAGCCAGGAGTCTGTCTCTTGCACTCTCAGTGATATTCACTGGGGTGAGACAACGTGGAGGAGGAAAATTCCTGGATTCAAAGAGCCAGATGTGTGGGTGGTGATGAGGAAGGGAAGACTCAGGAATCCTCCCATCAAGACAAGTAGAAAGACAAGAACAGGGATGGCACATGGATGTGGAACAGCGGTGTGGGGTGGAAGGTAGGACAGTGGTGGGAGGCAGAAGGATGTGGTGGCTGTAGAGAAGGGATGAAATGAAGACAGAAAGGAGATGAAGAGGCCAGAGAAGTCTTTTCTCACCTGAGAACTTGGTTCCCTGGAATGAGCTGCAGAGTCTGGGGTCAGAATTTTTTCCTACCGCATCTAATATGTGAAATGCAGCCTCAACCCAGACACCAAAATGAATATGTACTCTTTCCATTAATCTTCACAATTAGCAAATAAAAAAGGACTCATTTCTTTCACCTCTGAATGATGCTGTAAAAATGACATATCTGAGAGCTTGACTATAAAGACAGAGTGTCATGGGAAGAAAGGTGCATTAGAAAATCAATAACTCTTTATTTAGGGCAAGGCATGAATAGTGGGACATAATAAAAAGGTATTTTATAGCAGAGGACAGAGTTGAAATTTCACAACTAACTATAATTCCAGTGTTTCCTTAGCTGTTTGCCGTTGAGATGACAAAGTCAGGTATTATGTTTGTAATGTTACCTTTTTTTTACTGTCTAATTGTCTTGTCAGTGCACCATTTTCCATAGGTACTGACTGACAGCTTCTGCTTCAAAATACAGAACAACAACAAGCATGGATAGCCATACAATTTAGGATCTGGTGTTGGGACTCGTTATTCAGAGATGAAAAATCTGTGGCACAAGCTGTTCAGAAAAGTAACCAGGACTAGACCACATCTTCTGGAAGGCTGATTTGGACTGAAGAGAAGAGATGATTACTCCAGAAGAGGAAGCAATCCTGGGAAACTCTCCTTCTCTCTATTGCATTTTCTTCAAATATTTTATTAAATGATACTTAGAAAGGTACATAAAAGCTGCATATCAATCATTGTATCACTAGATTTAAGTTCACCTCATAGGAGTTTTCATTTTGATCAGAAAATTTCCACACTCGCGCAAACTAAAAAAACATTGAAAACTCTGACCAGCATTTTTGGAAAAGAACTTTTGACCCATCGACCTGTTTGTGCTGACACAAAGGAGCATGACAGTCCTCAGCATGTTTGCCTGAAGTTCTTTGTACTGTATTTGCTGAATGCTTATGGCTCTGCCACAGGCACACACACTGTTTCCTAAAAGAGGGACTGGGGATGCTGAGGAGAACCACATGCCTCAAACTTGTGAGAGTGGGTTGATGGCAAGAACTTTTTAATATAAGAATGCTGATAGCAGAGTTAATTTTTGATACTAAAAGAATTATTTTACAACAAAGGGAAAACCTTGAGTTTTAGCATTGTTAAAGTCATGTGAAGGGTATTTCTTCATTGCTTGACTGTTCATGGGATATTTGCGTGTCCTGCCTCAACGACTGGGCACAGAACTCCTGTTTTGAAGTGTGCTGTCCACCAAGCACTGCTACCATTTTTCCCATGAAAAATAATACTCTCAGTCACTTGCTGCTTCTGAAAAAAGTCCCTCTGTTTTCCTTCAGGTCTCTTGCAGTACCTACCTACATCAACAGCCTCACTCATGGTCCAGATCTGGAGTCGGTCCCTCTGAAGCCATCACTTTCTGCCCTCACGGACTTCATTTAAGGGAGCCAGTACCTCTGTGAAGGCACTGAGAAGTCTGTCTTGATGTCTCAAATCTATTGCCAAGACCTATAGGCTGGCTGAGAAGTTGCTGTGCAGTCATTCTGCACACTTTAGTCACTCAAGGTTCCTCTGAAAACCTCCAGGTATCATTAGCGTACGTTAATGACTGTTTAACATATGCTAATAGTTCCCAGATGGAAAATGTTGCCCTGCATTAGTGGGTCCAAAATAAGTGAGGGAGTGTCACTGAGCAGCTCGACACACATCCCTCATCAGAAAGCCTATCACCACATCAGCAAACTGGGTAGCCCAAAGGGATAATCAGCAATTTGTCAAAATACAGATTCAAAGATGCACAGAAATATGCAGTCCTGCCCTCAGCCATACCAACACAAGGCCAGAGCCAACCTAGAAGGCTGCTGTTCTTACTGGGCTGAGGAAACAACACCTTTTTCTTACATTTATTTTTGGGTTATTTTTGACTGCTTGGGAGGTGCTCAAATATTATGTGATCAGAATTAGACAAGCACTGAGGCTGAATGGGAACACATTTTTTTCTTGTGGGAGATACATCTTATATATGCAATAGTGGAAGTAATTACTAGCTAATTTTTACCTTAAGCCATTGCCACCAAAACAGCCTTTATAGCTATTATTTCCCAAGAGGTCTCTGGACATGTGAGGTTTTCATGGTTACTTATTTACATGCCACTGGGGAGAGGACATTTGCCATGCTGAATTTATCCCATCCATCAGCCTCTGGGCAACCATATGTGCATCTCTTTATCCAATGTACTAACTACAGAGGAGCGACATGTTGTTTGTTTGGGATTTTTTTCTCACTGTCCTCATTCTTCTAGAGTCAGTAAAATTTTTTCAAAGCATCAGAAACTTAGAAATACAGGAAACTGCTCACACCACAGTCTGGAGTGTGGGTTCAGCTTGAGTGAATATTTAATTGCTTCTCCAAAGCTTATCTGGCCTAGCCAAAACCTCTTGAATTTACAAAATTGGGCTGGGCATTTTATGAGAACAGGATGTCTTACAAGATTTTCAGTATTTCCTCTGCTAACTAGAAAATACCATGAAATCAGTTTGGAAACCAGAATAATTTGTTTTGATTAAAAATGGATCATAAAAAGATTCACAGTGAATTGGCTTGTAGAAATCAATTGAAAGTGGAGGAGGATGACTCCTTTTATTTTGCCCTCCCTAACAGAGTTTGCTCTTCTCCAATGGCATCCAAAATAACTCTACCCTTGGCAGATGTGTTTCCCATTTCAAACCCAACCCTACCCTTGCTCCAAAGTTGCCTTGCTGCTGCAGCACCTTCTCTTGAAATAAATTATTAACAACTTGTAAATTCTAAGCCAGCAATTATCCTCCAAAAGGTCAGGCAGATCAAATGACTTCCACATCAGCTCAAAGCTCTTCCATCAAAAATGAGATGAAAGCACTGCAGTGTCTGATCCTCATTCCAGTCCTGCATCCCAGGTTTCAAAGGCCACTCTTTGGTTTTGAGGCTGAGGGTGGGCAGTCGGGTATCTTGACGGGTTTTTCCTTCAGGGCTGGTGTTCTGTCTGGTCTTTTGAACACATATGTCAGGTCTTTAACACTTGTGCTCATTAGGGTGACCTGTTCACTGTGTTCACAACTGAGCTGGCTTTACCTCTGCAGCAAAAAGTGAAATGCCATCTCCCAGCAGAGCCAGGATGAATCTGTGCTGAGAGACGTGGTTGGCACTGTTTTGCTGAAGAGCAGGCACAGCAGCTACATCACACCACTCATTACATCTTCACCTGGCACACACCACCCAGTCTCCTGGGAAACCTTTCAACAGGAAAGGTTACTTGCAGTTCCTATAAATTTTCCCCAGAAGAGACTGTTTTCCTGTTGTTGCCTGTAAGAAGGAACAGGCACTCTGGTGACTGCAAACACATGAAATGTAGATGCCAAGTGCAGTGGAGCTCAACCTCGCTCTGACCCATGGGATGGGGCCAGGAAGTCTGCAGTGGCTGCTTATACCTGCTTGTCTTTCTATTTTCAGATTGGTTTTATTATTTGTTTCTCCTCTGGTAAGTAGTTGACTTTGATGACTGAATTGTCCCTTTAATGATCCAGAAGATGGTCAGGCCTTAAAGGTCATCTGCTTTGTACACAGACGCTCACACTTCCTCATCTGTGACAATGGGGAATGACAAAGGTGATCAGAATGGGGCTGCTTCTGCTCCTGCCCTGACAACTGGGTGTTATGCAAGGAGAAACACAGATGCACGTGCCTCTTCTGGGAGGCAGTAGCAGCAGTATTAGAGCTTTTTTCACAGTAACTTTGAAGAAATCACAGTGGCTGTGACTAGCTCAGAGAATGGAGAACAGAGACCTGGCCAGGCCTGGCCTGTATCCACACATCAGAGCTAGAGAGGCTGCAGCACCCCCTGCCATGATGAGAAGAAGCAGCCATCGATCCCACAGAATAAGTGGGATCAGTGCTTTCAATATCCTGCTCTGAACTACAGCTTTTTATTTTATAAAACCTGCTCAATTTCAAAACTTGCAGAGATTAAAAAATTTGAGAGGGGAAGTCTCACAGCCATCAACAGTTGACTTGCCACTTTAATGGATACAGTAGAGAATAACTATACAACAGCATTGCAGGTGATCCGCAATGCTTCTTCCAGTGATTTCATTCGTACTGCCTGGCTTCATTGAAACCCAAAAGATGCCACAACACCAAGCCCTTGGGGAAACACTTTGGTGGGGATGATGTTTGGCCTGGTGATTTAAGGTGAACAAGTTGCTCTGGATTTAATTTCACCCCAACATATGTAAGTCTTTCTTTCAGGACATCAGAGCTAGCTAATGATGTACATATACATATATCTGTGTTTCTATGAATATATAAACTCTTCTGACAAGAAACTTCTTAAAACAAAAAGGGAAGCTCCCTGTAGCCAATAGACCAATCACTTCTCCCAGTGCAAATCTGAGACAAATGAGGCTGACTCAGTTGTTGAATATATAAACTAGAACAATAGCATCATATTGATCTAATTTCACTTACTCAAAACAGGTATTAAATCAGCTTTAACTGGAAATTGAAATAAAGATTTGATGACAAACACACCTATTGGCCAAAGCAGTGTATTTGTGAGGTAGTTACTGTGTTCCTGGAAATGCAAATCAAAATTGACTTTTCGTTAAAAATATCCTCTAACTTAGGAACACCTTCTCAAACTTGTTACTATTACAGGGAATTTTAAACAGATCAAATTATATTATGTCTGAAAGACCAGACTTTTTGGTCTTACAAATCTGCAACAAAAATGCAGCAACAGAGCCTGGTCTTGGGTTTAAGTGGCTTAGCTAACCCCTAATTCTTAAAGCTGAAGGTGTTAAGAGGTCATGCAAGTGGAAACTGAAGATTTATTCAAATTCCTTTCTACTGTCACACCCTGGTATGGCTCAAGTTGTTAGAGAGATCCAAGATTACCTGTATATGGTGGTGTCATCACATAGCAAATACTTGCTGACCACAACACAGCCTTGGGTCAGGTGTGTCTGGCACGGTGGAGTCTCAGTAAAAGATCTGCATTCTTTCCCTTCTGAAAGCTGAGACATGAGTGCTTTAAACAGCTGTGTCTATCTGCAACCATCCCCTTCAAAGTCAAAGAACTGCCTCCCTCCAGTGAAATCTAGACAGGGAAAAGGCAAAGCTTCTGCAAGAAGACCACTCAAAATACATATCTTTATAAGAAGGCATTTCCTACAGTCTTCTTCTCCATCAGTCCCAGAAGACTTCTTCCAGCAAAGCACAAAGCCCATCTGTGAGCTGGGAGTGCACAGAGCACCCTAGCAGTGAGTGGAGTTTAGAGGGCACAGGGGAGCTATCATAGGGCAGATGATTTCTCCTTATCCCAAATTATAGTGGAATAAAAAAAATCTAAAATTACCAGAAAACATATCAGAGAAACTCAAACAGAGGGCAAGGGAATCAGAAATTAACCCAGTAGAAGGCTGGACCTGTGTCACCCTCACTGCCAGATGTCTGTCCTGTGTCCTCCTCTCCTGCACACAGCAAGGTTCACGTTTCTGCTTCTTGTCAGAAAACCTTGGCAACCAGCTCCTTGACTAGTTGGAGGATCCAGGTAAAATTTTGGGAAATGGCATTTTTTGTGCCCTCACGGCTTTTGTGTTAATGTTTAACTGGGACCTTTTCACTTCAAACTGATTGCTAACACGGATTTCACACCCCTGAAAGAATGTTCGAAGCCCACAAAGAAAGACATTGTCTGCTTTGTTTAACAAATGACATTATTTCCCTTCTGCCTAGCAACTCGTAACGGGGCCAGAGGATTTGTAACAGGGAGTTAGAGACAGTGAGCAGGACAGAGCAGTTCAAGCTAGCAAATAGATCTCATGCCTTCGTTGCACTTTAGAGCTTAGGCAAGAACTTCCTAGAGCATAAAAAAAGCATGGCTCTCTTAATCCAATAACTGTAAAATAACTCCACAAACTCAGATGGTTACTAGTTCATCAGAACTGTAAGAAAATACTGCTTCCAACACTATTTCAAAATACATTTCTTGAATGACTAATTGCTTTATATATATTTCCATGCAGACAGTAAGATCATCACCTTATCATGCCCTAAATTTCCACCATGGAGAACTGATACAATAAAGTTAATTCATAATGTAATGATAATAACAATTGTAATAATAGTTATAGAAATAATAATAACAATAGCAACAAATAATAATAATGTTCCTGTAAACATTAACAGATCCATAATTCTCTGGCATTTCTCACAATTCTTCATAGTCATCATTCTCTTTATGTCTCTGATATGCTGAAAGTATATATGTGCTTTAAAACTTCCTTATTTTATGTTTTTTATTTAAGTGATTAGGCTTGTTTACAGCCAAGTCTTGTGAGTCAGGCTGTGTCCTTCACCTAAAGGGTGCAGTGGGACAAAAGAAAGAGGTTGGTCAAGTATTAAAATTGTCAGCTTGACCAGGCACTGACTTGCAGGTCATGTATGTGCAGTAGAGCTGGGGAGGAGAAAGGAGGACATTGCTGTAATATGCATAGATTTGTTTGTCAATCCAGAATGACATGATGATTTGATCATGCACTGGTGAGACCAGAAAGCATACCAGAGAATAGCAGGAGCTGGATGCTCTGCAAGGAACAGCAAGGCAGAGCCAAGAGTGGCAACAAGGCCACTAGGGAGGTAACAGTAATAACTCCGTTCCTTAAGTCCATGGATGTTAGCCAGGGTCAGCCACAGCCCTTTTTACAAGGGCATGTAGTGGTAAGACAAGGGGAATGGCTTTAAACTGAAAGAGGGTGGGTTTGGGTTAGATATTTGGAGAAGTTTTTTACTCTGAGGGTGACAAGGCACCGGAACAGGCTGCCCAAAGAAGTTGTGGATGCCCCATGCCTGTTAGTGTTCAGGGCCAGGTTGGATGGGGCTTTGAGTAACCTGGTCTAGCAGAAGGTGTCCCTGGTCATGGCAGGGGGGTTGGAATGAGAAGACCTTTAAGTTCCTTTCCAATCCAAACCATCCTATGACTCTGTGTTTGCCAGACAGCTCCACAGTGATGAGGCAGAGCTGAGGCCATGCTAAGAAGGCAAGTCAGTGGGTTGGGGTGAGGATGAGCAAGATGTAAGACTGGACACTGGCATTCCCACAACACAGCGCGGAATGGCACCAAGGGCCTGATCTTGACTGGAGCTTGACAGGCAAAGCAGAAGAGACTTCAGCCAGGATTCCCACTGATGTTTCACATTGACTTTTTTCTCAGCATTCTGATCCCAAGTTACCCATTTGGATCAGGTGAATGCTGACCATGAACCTGGGCAGCCCAAACCTCAGGAGATGGATGACATGGCTGCAGAGCCCCTTGGTGTGCACAGGGCATGGGCAACATGTATGACTTGACACCTTTCCAGCTTCTTCCTGAGATGGAAGTAACAGAGAGGTATTGACTATGTTCACATACATCTCTCTTTGGGGACCCCTGGTGGTCTAGTGGTTAGGATGCGGCACTCTCACCGCTGCGGCCCGGTTTCGATTCCCGGTCAGGGATACTCCCCCGGGCAGATGGAGCTCATCAGCCCCGTGAGGCCATCCATCTATGAGAAGGTCACTCTAAACAAACCTACGTCCTGAGGACCTCACTGCCATTGTCCAAGCTCGCTTGGCCCCGGCAGATGAACCTTAGGATTAAAGGGTGGGCTCAGTTCAGCGCATGCTGTGTCACACCTAAAAAAAAAATCCATTGCGCAGGCTTGAAAGGTAAAAGACCTTTCCCAAAATCTTCGTTTGCGAAGACTGGCCATACTAATACTATACTACATCTCTTTGGGTAATTAGATTTAAAGACCTCAGGAGAATCTCCTGTCAGTAGGGTTTGAAATGCCCACATGCAGGTGGCACTTGGTGTCCCCACAAAAATCCCTGACAGCAGATGCTGTGACATATATGAAACATAGCTCAGCTCAAGGGGAGATCAAGAAGATAAACTTATTGAGGGTTGTTAGATACACAGAAAACACAAACAGCTGAAGAAATTCCTGAGCTGAAGACAGAGGTTAGGAGGATGCTCCAGGGAAACATCTTATTTTCTTTTCCTGACTTTGCTTTTCGCTGTTTCTCACAGCCCCTGCTGGAGACAGGATACTGAGCTGGAGGAGACCTTGGTCTGACCTGGGACAGCTGCTTTGATGAATACCCTAGTGCCACTGAAGGATCAATTTCATCCCTTTTAGATCAGGAGTGATTCAGACTCCCTACATAGTTATTACATAGAAATGGCCCTCAGTGAAAGACTCAGCCAAAACTCATCTTCTTCCCTTCAGAATGCAAAGACCATTCCCTCAGAATCCTAGGATGAATGTAGGATGAATCTTGGTCTTAATGATGTTTCCAATCTTACCACCAACATAAGACAATAAAAAAATAATTTTCAAACTCCTTATCCCTTTGAGAATTACAGATGAAAGTTTAAATACTTTATTTTCTCAAATAATTGCAAAACTGGACAACTAATTTGATAGTATTTGATAGTATTGTAAATGATAAAGTATTGTAAATGATATAGTATTGTATAAAGCTCCTCTGAGCATACATCTAATGATATCCTTTATAAGAACAATCCTTGGGTATGCAACTAAGTTATGATTTACATAGACAAATGTTCTATTTTCTTGCACAACTAATCTGGTCAGATCAGAATTTTGTTGCAGAGGTATTTTTCTATGCTATAGATATACATTATGTTATCTCCTGTATATGACAGGTAAGTTCTAAATAGGTATGGTCCTGTGAATGACCACAATGTCCTTTTTGCTGTTTCTTTTACTGCTTTGCCTGAAAAGACAGGTACCTCACTTACCTCTGCCCAAATAAACAAACTTCATTAGGGACAGGCGAAACAAAACTTCAAACAATTAAAAACCTGTCTACAAGTGGCCCAGCACGGCATGTCCCAACTCGAGCTGTCTGCACCCAGTCAGCCAGAAGACATGAGAAGGTGTCTGCAGAACAGCTTGAAAAAAGCAATAGCACAAGCAGGCACTCACAGCCACATACATGCAAGGCAACAAAATGAGGGGAAATACAAATATTAAATGAACATTCAAAGCTTGGCCCAACTTTCATTTAGTTGTAAGTGAAAGCCATTATTGCAATACAGCACATGATGGCTTTAAATTTTATTTTCCCAAAACCTAGGATGGTTCCATGAGCTTTTGAACACTACAGTAAAACTTAGAATCAAAATCAATCGCTGTTGTCAGGTTTCCTTTTAAGAGCTGAGATTTAGAACCTAGATTAAGGTCTAGGCAAGTAGTGCAACTCCAGGTATTTGATAATTAAGCAGTACATTTAATTTTTTGTCATTGTTAATGCATGTAGTATACAAGGATATGTAGTATGCCCACATATGCAAAGTAGCAGTGAACTTCATTTTTGTCCCCCACATCACATGAATTCTGTGATTATTTTAACAGCAACACTTGTTTTTCCTTATTTCCATTGTTTAATTGGAACAAAAACAACCTGCAGCCTCACTCGCAAAAACCATAAATCTCCCAGTTCGGTAATCTGTTAAATCGAATTGTGTTCGAGCACTGGGGCTGTATGAGAACTCAGGCAGTCCAGGAAGTGTTTATAGAGATAAGAGGTTTGCAGAGAGAGGAGGGGTGGGGGGTAAAGAGACTGATTCGTGCGGGATTTCAGTTGTTCTGAGGCTCAGAGGGACAACGAGCATGCTGGGGATTGCAAAGAGGGCTGGGTTTGATGGCACCACACAGCCTTGGTCCTCTCGGAGGGGCTTTGTCTTGCTTGAGATACCGAGGAGATGGACTGAGTAAAAGGCTGAAAAGGTTTGGTCTCACATGCACGTCCAAATTCAGGACTGAGAGGCTCTCGGCAAAGCCGTTCACCTGCAGGCACTGGAGCAAGCATCCCATCGGGAAGACAAACAGGCACTTAAGGGAACGTGAGCACCTTTCACGTTGCCCGGAAAGCTTGCGATGGGAAACTTAAAGAAATGCATATTGCATTGCGTGGCTTACAAACAAAAGCCAAAGTAAACAAAAAGCAATAACTTAGCCCTCAAAAGTCATCGATTTCCCCTATTCTCACACAAAGTGCTGCAGCGTCAGGAATCCGTGTCCGCGGCCAGCACCAGGAAATCCTGACTCCCCGGGGTCTAAAGCTCAAAGGGATCATTAGCTGCAGCAGATCAGCACGCAGGCAGAAGCACAGCTGGGAACGAGACATGCAGGAACCTCGCGCGGACAGAAAGAACCCAGTAAAAATGACAGTAAATGAAAGAGGGCATCAAGCTAATTCCTCTGCTGCTTTCACACTGGGAAAGTGAGTCATAGCCTCAGAGGGCCATGGGCAGAGAGCATGTAAAATAACAAGTCAAGGTGCTGAGAGCTTGAATTCTGGAGCATTGATTTTGTGTGCTTACAAGTAGCAGGGAAAAGGAGGCTCTTTTTAAGCTGCTAACGTAATAAAGGAAAGATTAATATTGAATGTTTATTAACTAATTAAAGGAGTATGCAACCAGTTTCCAAATTAATTTTCTCCGGAAAGCTTTTCGAAGTTGCTGAATCCAATGTGAAAAGAGCACTGGAACAGAGTGGCAGGATCTGCCTTCCTACTTGCACACAGTGAGCAAGTAATTTAATTTAATGGAAGTAATACAGGAAGTTTCCTTAACCCAGCCAGGGGACACATTGTGATCCTGAAAAGGAAGGTGCTGAAGGAACACAGAAATCGTATAAATTCCTGATTTCATGGTCCCTGTAAAAGTTGTTAAAAACTAGGTAAACAAACTCATTTTCCCAGTGGCATGAATGTAGTGGGAAGTGAAAGGATTAGGTTGATTTTGCTTGTGACAGAACACTTATAAACTGTGCTAAGGGCTTAGACCATGTAGATAGGTTGTTTTTCAAAGCATATCTCTTTTATCTGTGCTGCCTTGGCTGCCCAAACCTGAAAATTTCTAAGGGCATTTCAGGGTATCTGGTTGAAATGTCCACCTGGAGATGTGCAGCTGTCACACGAGTAAGGTTGTCTGACACCTTTCAAGAGTGAAGGTTGAAGCTGGTTGAATTACAGAGATTAACAGAGAGGATGTGGAGATGAAATACCAAAGGGCACTACAGAACTACTGGGAAGTCTTGGCTTCTTGATTTGTGTAACTAAATAGCACAAATGTAAAAGCAATGTTTGCAAGTTTGCTATTTGAACTTGGCAAAACTCTACTCAGATACAAAAGGATGTAAAAGTCTATCCAAGTATTTGGAACAAGCAGCTATCAAACATAGTCCAGAAGAGAGAACTGAGGGACAATAAGGCTGGAAGCAAAAAACTGACAACAGGAAATACATGTTTAAAATGTAGGTGCTGTATCTGATTGACCAGGAACATAGATGGAGCTGTTACAGACAAAGTCCTTAACTCAACGTACAGCTGCAGACAAGCTGCTCCTTTTGAGCTGATACCAAACATACTACACTTAAACTTAAAGAAACAGATTTAAAGAGACAGGTTTTCAATTTAAAATGTGCTACTAAGAGTGGATCCATTGAGGATGCTGACAGACTCTTTCCAGTGGTGCCCAGCAACAGGACGAGGAGCAATGGCCATAAACTAAAACACAAGAAGTTCCACCTCAACATGAGGAAGAACGTATTTCCATGGAGGGTGGCAGAGCACTGGGACAGGCTGCCAAGGGAAGTCATGGAGTCTCCTCTGGAGACATTCAAAACCCACCTGGAGGCATTCCTTTGTAACCTGCTCTAGGTGACCCTGCCTTGGCAGGGTGGTTCAACTAAACGGTCTCCAGAGACCCCTTCCAAACCTAACAATTCTTTGAATTCTGCTTTCCCAGTGCTTTCTCACTATAGTTGGCTTCTTTTATTTATACACCTGAAATGGAATTGCCGATCATCCAAGACACTCTCTCAAGGTCCACCATGATGATCTCCTGGCTTTTTTCAGATCCGCCTGTGGCGTTGTCATGGCAGCTTGCAGAGCTATCTAGACACAGGCAGGCAAAATTTGGCATAACAAGATTAAAAAGGCATGGCTTGTAGCAGACCCTCATCTTCTCTAGGGTGGCTACAGGGGCAAGGGCAAATGCACATGGATCATTTAAGGTACACACATATATGTTCTGCCCATGGCCCAAGAGCAATGCAGAGTGCTGTTGGTTTTATGTGACACCAGATTTTCCCAGGCTTTGCCTTGCTTTGTCAAGAAACCAGATGTACTGGGGACTAACAGGCTTGATGTCCCACCCGCTTCATGCTTCTCCTCTCCACTAGTTGTGTGTAACCAGGCATCCAAACCCTTCCCTCATCTTTACCCATTTCTCCTCTTTCAATTCAAGTTGGCATCTTACTTCCAAACTCTCCCAGTTAAGTCCTGACAAAAATAGGAGTCAGCTCCTTGCTCCTCAGCTGAATTGTAGAGGCACCTAATGTACTAATAACCTTGGGTCATGTTTCCTCTGGTGCTTTCTGTTTGTGAAGTTTCCAACACAACACAGAGAGCATTACCAGCCACACATAACCTGTGCTTAAGGTTCCACAGCCTGTGACCTGCTGTGGCAGAGCTTCTGGCTCGCTGCTGACTACTTTTCCCCATGTCAATCTTAGAGCTGTTGGGATTCTTTTGGTTTGTTTTGCTCCATTTACAGCATAGCTGTGCATCCTTACCACACCTGCAGAACAGGAAATCATCCAGTATCTCACGGTGGAGGGGGCAGGGGTCACTGTTTGTGGAGTGCGTGGAGAAACTGAAGAGGACTGACAGCAATGCCACAGTTTTCCATGGTGCTCTGAATAAAACCAGAGTCTGGCAGCTGAGCCCAGCAGAACAACTCGTTGTTTGTGTGTTGAAGAGCCTCCAGCCTGACTATCCAGTCAGCAATGGGGCTACTCCTACCCCATCATCTTGCAAACTGCTGTGTTCATTGGCATCCTCGCCTGTTTATTTAGGTGTGACAGGTTTCCGTTGTTATTTGGATCAAACCAGCCTCATTATGTTCATTCCAAACACTGCTTGTGTGCTGTTTTGTGGACATCTCCTAGGCATGCAGGGTACCAAGGAGATTAATAACATTCAAATATTTTCCCAGAGGTCGGTGCAAGAAACAAGTACTGGTATTGACCTTGCAGACTTGAGACACAGATAAGAGGCATTCAGAATGTGAAGGGACTTAAGTCTTAATGCAGCAGAGGGAGAACATTGTACTCCACAGGATTTCAAGACGGTTTTCTTTTCTGGAGACTCAGTGCTACTCCCTCTGATGTAAGACCTCAGGGCAGAACTGCTCTGTGCAGTTGCAGCCTACAAAGGAGGGTGGTTGAGCTCTGCAGAAAAAGTCTACACGTGGTGAGTCTCTTCAGAGTATCATCGTCATCTTCAATGTGCAGACTGTCCAGTTCTGCTCATCTTTAATCTATGCTCATCACCTGCAATAACCTAGGTAGTAATATTCGCATCTCAGTGTTCAAAATCTTGCAGGTATTGTAGGAACAACCACAGTAGATTGTAATGATCTGGAGCCAGAAAGGACATCACTTATGTACTCACTAATAAGAACCAGTGTTGGCACTCACAATAATGTCAAATCTTTAATAAAAAAAAAATTACCTATGGAGAATAGATCTGAAAAGGAGTAAGATGTAAGTGCAAGGCTTCAGATGGGTTTCCCTCACCATCAGGACCTTCCCGGAGCTGCTGTATTTCAGGACAACTATTTTACAAGCACAGTTACATGTACTGGTGATTGGGTTCCTGACCATAAACACATTTCAGGCTAGTGGGGCCCCGTCCTCAAACATCAGCCCTTTCATTCCCTCCACTCCCAAATGTCAAAGGGAGCCAGTCTGCCTGAGCACTACACAGCACAGTGCTCACAGAACTGAGATGGTCCCATGAAGGCCACCTTTAGGGAACCCCTGAGGACAAGGTCTGAGTTTTGCACAGCTGTGTACCTGGCTCTAGAAGTGACCTGCTGCTGGGAACATGGGGAGACTTGCTGCTTCCCTGCCTCCTGCAGGAGGGTTGTGCCACTGCACAGCAGCCCTGCACCATCACATCTCTCCACCTGGTGGCCAAGCCACCTCTCCTGTAGAGTCACTTTTGGCTTCAGAGATGGAATTGCCATGATGTGTACCACTAAGGCCATTTCCAAGTGGTGACTGAGTAACAGCCAAACTCTTTTTCCCATTTCCCTTAAAGCCAGATTTGCCTCCTGCACTGGAAGAACTGGAGAGAGATTTCTTCCCACTCCTGAAGTGGAATTCAGTGTCTTTCACCATGCCATTCTGGTCCTTGACATCCTCTTATGCATCCTATTCTCTCTCAGATACATCCATGTAAAAGCAGACACAGCATTCAGTGTATGTGGAGATAACAAATACATGACTTCAATGCACAGCCCCGTGTTATCCCATGATACAGTATCTGCCATCCCTGCATCTGAGTGATGTTTGTCTCCTTGGTGCTTGAAGCCTTGCCAGTCTTGCCATCTATGTCTGGCTGCTCAGGCAGCATCTACCCAAGGCTCTTGTTCTTGGCTGCTTGGTTTGAGCATTTCATTTTCTAGCTAGAGAGGTTATAACATTGTCCCTTCCCAAGTCCCTAAGCAACCTGATGTAATTAGACCTGTTTAGAGTGGAGGTTGGACTAGATGGCCTTTGGAGGGGCCTTCAAACCTAAATCACTCTATAATTGTAGTATCTGAAACAAAGATCCAAGACTAGCAGTAAAACAAAGTGGATGATCAAGGATGGGGTTAAACATGCAGCAGAGGAGAGGCCACGAAGCCCAAAAAGCAGAACTGGGTAATGGAACCACCTGAGAAAGCTTCAGCGAGCCTTTTGGTGCCAAGAAGGATGAGGACAACCTAAGATGTGTCTGATGGCCCTGACAGAGTCCATCAGTACCAGGCAGGAAGCTGACAAAGCAATTTGAAGAAATTACCTGAGCGTAAATGCAAGCAGGATTTGGGAAAAGAAATATAAAACTTTAGCTTTAGTAAGGGTAGTTTACATCATCAGTATGGGCTTACAAATTTAAAACTGTATTTGTAAAGATCAGGGACTTCTCTGCTCTTCTTGAAGGAATGCAAAACAGCAGATTCATGGAGAAGGAAGAAGTTAATATGTATTAAACAGAGTACAGTCTACCCCATCACACACTGGAAAATTAGACAGGTAAGAATAAGGATTTAAATATAGTTGACCTAATTCTTTCATATTTTGACCAGCAGAGACTAAAGGTATTTGCTCACTTTCCTTAGTAGGTACAAACCCAGGTCTACCATTACCAAGTCTAGAAGAGAAAGAAATATTACTTACATTATATGGTCAGGTAAGGTTCATGCTATTTTTGGATGAAGACAGGGTGCAGAACCCATGAGTGACTTCATTAAGAAAACAGAGATTTACAGAAGAATTTACCAACACATAGGCAGCAGCTGGAAGAGTGCAGAGTTACACTTGCAGGGCCAGTTGGGCATGGGACACAGGGAGATTTTATGTGAAGGTTTTTTGTTTTCTTTCAAACAAGACCTAATTCCACAAATGCAAATCGTGTTTACGATCCTTTTCATAAGCCTTTAAATCCACTTGTTAATGTTGGATGCTAAGTAGAATCTTGGCAAAGAGGTAAAAAAGGAAGAAACTTAACAATCCGTAAACCACAAGAACAGAATAACTAACACATATACCTTGTGACAATTATTATATAGAAAAAGGTGATTTCATGTTTAAGGGACAGTATACTAGTGTGATCCATCAATCTGCCATCTAAGTGAAGGTAGGGGATGGAGAACCACACAGCAGCAAAGACATGAGGGTTATTGATGTATTAGAAACCACACAAGCACCTGAGAATGGTTCCACAGCAATTAGAGCTTCTCCCCAGAAAAAGGCAGTGGAATCAATGTACCCACTGAACATATTTACACCTGTGCACCCAGTGTGGGCAACAAACAGGAGTAGATGGAAGCCCAGGAAGACTGGATAACTTTCAAGAAGGAAACCCTAAAGGCACAGGAGCATGCCATCCCCATGTTCCAAGAGATGAGCTGACAGAGAAGACTGACCTGTCTGAACAGAGAGTGTTGGCTGGAAATCAGGGAAAAAAGGAGAGTTCATAACCTGTGGAGGAAGAGGCAGACAACTCAGAAGGACTAGGAGGATGTTGGTAAGGTTATGCAGGGAGAAAATTAGAAGGGCCAGGACTCAACTAGAACTTAACCTGGCTACGGCTGTAAAAGGCAATAAAATGTTTCTGTAAATCATCAGGGGTGGGCTTCGCGAACGAAGATTTGGGAAGGACTCTGCCCACATTTGCTGCAAGCGCGCTGGTGGCTAAAAAGGCCAATGAGAGATAGACAAGTCCAGTTGCAAAAGGCACAGCAGAAAGACTCCTTAGGTGGTATCGGCAAGACACAATTCTTTCTGCGTTGTCTTTTTTCCTCAAGAATGATTCTGCGTGTGTTCTCAAAGGAAGCAGCAGCGTTATAGATGGTGTGTCTCCAGGCCTCCCGATTGGAGGCCAGAGCAAACCAACGATGATGATCAATATGATCAAGCCTGAGATGTCGTTTCAGGGAGTCCTTGTATCTCCTCTTCGGGGCTCCTCTCTTGCGGCAGCCGGTGGCAAGTTCACCATAAAGCAGGATCTTAGGGAGGCGGTGGTCCTTTATCCTTGAGACATGTCCTGCCCAATGCAGCTGCGTTCTCAGCAACATGGCCTCAATATTTGTGACTGCTGCTTGTTCTAGAACAGACATATTAGTCACATAATCTGACCAGTGGATGTTTAGGATTGTACGGAGACAGCGTTGATGGAAGGGTTCTAGGAGTCGCAGGTGGTGGGGGTAAATGACCCATGATTCGAACCCATATAAAAGAGTGGACAGCACAATGGCTCTGTAAACACTGATTTTTGTACTTCAGGTGTTTATTTTGCCAAACGCTTTTATGGAGTTTTCTGAAAGTTTCTGTAAATACAACAGCAACAAAAGGAGAGCTAAGGAGAATTTCCATTCATTACTGGACATAGAGGAATAACAGTGACAAAGGAGGAGAAAAAGGCTGAGGTACTTCATGCCTTCTTTGCCTCTGTCTGTAAGAGCAAGACGAGTTTTTCTCAGGGTACACAGGCTCCTGAGCTGGACAACAGGGACAGGGTGCAGAATGAAGCCCCCATGATCCAAGGGGAAATGGTCAGTGACCTGCTACACCACTTAGAGACCCACAGGTCTATGGGGCCGGGTGGGATCCACTCAAGGGCACTGAGGGAGTGGTAGAAGTGCTCAACAAGCCACTTTTCATCATTTACCATTTCCCCTGGCCCACTGGGGAGGTCCCAGCTGATTGGAGGTCGGCAAACATGATGCCCACCTACAAGTAGGGCCAGAAGAAGGATCCAGGGAACTCCAGGCCTGGCAGCCTGAGCTCAGTGCCATGGAAGGTCGTGGAGCAGAGCATACTGAGTGCCATCACACAGCATGTGCAGGACAACCAGGGGATCAGGCCTTATGAAAGGCAGGTCCTGTTTGACTGACCTGATCTCCTTCTGTGACAAGGTGACCTGCTTGGTGGATGAGGGAAAGGCTGTGAATGTTGTCTACCTGGACTTTAGTAAAGCCTTTGACACCATTTCCCACAGCAATCTCCTGGAGAAATTGGCCTTCCATGGCGTGGATGGGCATACTCTTCACTGGATAAAAAAACTGGCTGATGGCCATGCCCAGAGAATATTGGTAGATGGAGTTAAATCCAGCTGGGCCAGTCACAAGTGGTGCTCCCCAGGGATAAGTATTCGGGTCAGTCCTGTTTAATATCTATATCGATGATCTGGACGAGGGGATCAAGTGCACCCTTAGTCAGTTCACAGATGACACCAAGCTGTCTGGAAGTGTTGATCTGCTGGAAGGTAGGAACACTCTGCAGAGGAATCCGTACAAGCTGGATTGATGGGCTGAGGTCCATTGTGTGAGGTTCAGCAGGGCCAAGTGCCAGGTCCTGCACTCGGGTCACAACAAACTCCTGCAGTGCTCCAGGCCTGGGACAGAGTGGCTGGAAAACTGCACAGTGAAAAAGGACCTGGGTGTGCTGGTCAACAGTGGCTGAACATGAGCCAGAGTGTGGCCAGGTGGCCAATAAGGCCAATGGCCCCTGGCCTGTGTCAGCAATAGTGTGGCCAGCAGGACCAGGGCAGTGACCATCTCCCTGTACTCAGCACTGGTGAGGCCTCACCTCAAATCCTGGGTTCAGTTTTGGGCCCCACACTACAGGAAAGACATTGAGATGCTGAAGTGAGTCCAGAGAAGGCAAATGGAGCTGTGGAATGGTCTGGACAGGGGTGGTTGAGGGACTTGGGGTTGTTTAGCCTGGAGAAAAGCTGGCTCAGGGAGGGACCTTATCTCCATCTGCCTGAAAGAAGGTTATAGTGAGGTAGGGGTCAGTTTCTTCTCCCAGATAACAAGCAAAAGAACAAGAGGAAACAGCCTCAAGTTATGTCAAGAGTTGTTTAGATGCGATATTAGGAAAAATTTCTTCACCAAAATGGTTGTCAAGCATTGGAACTGCCCAGGGAAGTCACCATCCCTGGAGGTATTTAAAAGTCGTGTACATGTGGCACCTGGGAACATGGTTTAGTGGTGGAGTTGGCAGTGCTGGGTCAGTGGTTGGACTTCATGATGTTAAAGTTCTTTTCAAACCTAAATGATTCTGTGACTCTACAAACAACAATCTCTACAAGCAACCATCTGCACTGACAGCTATATTAATTCATCTAAACTTGGATGGAGACAGGGACATCAGACCTTTAACTTCAAGTTACTTTCCAAAATCAACATTCACCAAAGTCTCGTTGGAATGAGCAGGCACAGAGCCAGGATTGCACATTCATACCACTATGTTCAGCTCTTATTGAAGCAAAAGGAAGATCTGCCATTAGCTGAAATTGAGGTTTTTCACACACAGCTGATGTCTGGTGAGATTTGGGAATGGTATTTGAAACCTGATGACTTTGAATCTGGTTGATTTATTGTATCATTAACTTATATTTTGCATGCTTTTGAGATCTAGTTGCGATAGCTGACAAATCTGTTCTGCCTCCCCATTTCACATCCAGGTTTTAGATACCTAATTTTACTCTAGTGTAATCACATTATATATTAACTGAGACAGTGTAATGCTTGAAATTCATTCTGGACCTTGACCTTCCCAGAAAAGGCATACAATGGGCTGGTTTCTTCAGTTATTTTATTACATCAAGCTGCATAAACTGGGAATGGCACTCTGAAATCAAGTACCTCTTCACTGTTGGACACCTATTCAGTCATTAGCAGAGTCAGCTTTGTGGAAGTCCAGCTGACATGTTCTCCTACAGGTCTCACCTATTACAGCACTCAGTTATCTAGACTCTGGGTTAGTCTTCTGGGTTGTACCTTGACAGCCCTTGTGCCTTGCTTGCTAACATCCCACCAGCCTTTCCAGAAATGGTTTCAGGGAACATAAAACAAGACTACCATGTCAGTTCACCCCAAAGGCCTGGCACAAAGCATCCCAGTCCTTCCAAAGCCTTGCGTACAGGGAACCAGGATGATGCATACTGTAGTACCTTGTGACCCAGTGTGTTTTCCATTGCTTTCACAGGATTACAAGGAACTGAAACTTCATTAAAAGCTCCTAATTGAGCTTCCTATTTCTTTGTTATTTTCTTCAAGGGCATTTCAATGCATTCTGGTCACAAAGTGTGAGGAAGTAGGGTGAGAAAGAGCATGGAAGTGAGCTACTTTCCTCCTTTCCCAAAGCTACAGCCAGATCAAAACATGCCATATATTTTATGACAGAAATTGCATTTGTCACAACCCAGGAAAAATCTCTGCGTCCTGCAGTTTCCCCTCCTGATAACACTGTTGAAAGCCCCTTTACCACTGTGGCTCTATTTCTCATGTTCCTCCTCTCTGAACAACACCATGCGTCTATCTCAAATCATCTCTGGGTCATCACCCCAGGTCCCTTGACTGCTCAAGAAGGGTAGATGCAGCGTCAGGACAACTGGCTGACTGTCCTGCTCCAGACTGCAGTGATCATGCACAGATCTGAATTTCACAGATGTCCCTGCACAGCCCTCATCTGTTGATTTGCTTTGCCTATATTACTTTCTCCCACTCCCAATTAAACAACCCATCCTGCTTTAAACCTTCACCTGTGGTCCTAGCTTTGCCTCTTGTATACCCTGGTTTTTCTTTTTGGCCTTGGTCAGAACCTCCACTCTGCATTTATCATATTTCTACACTATTCAACTGAGTAAACTCCCAGTGACTCTTTTCACATCTTTTGTCTCTAGGTTTCACCCACTATTTTTAATTAGTTTAACCCTAGATTAGGATGGACTTTTCCTCAAGTCCAGCAGTTTCTCTCACTGCTACCCTGTTAGTTACCCTCCAATGGATTCTCCATCCACAGAGATTTAGGCAGATGCATAGAAATAAGCCTTAGTCTTGGCAATAGTTGCGATCTAAGCAGGAGGCTGGACTAGATCTTTGGGTTACATAGAAGTCTCTACACCACTATTTCTATGATTCCTTCATGACACAGCACCTGTAAGGATGCTTCCTGTCACCCTACATTTGGGACCTGTGAACTACTACATTGTATAGTCTTTGAATTACAACTTTGTGTGGCTTCTCTGCTGTATTAGGTGTACTTGTTCATGCTCAGAAGAAGATCTTCACGGGAACTAAAATAATGTAAGATTTTCAATGAATTAAAGAAGTTCTATAAAAATTCAGCCACCCCTTACACTGACAACCTGTCTGCCTGGGAATAGATTTAACAACGTTCCTCCATCACTAGGTCACGCGATTCAAAACTTCCAACAGGCTGCCTCCTTCCCTGCCACCACATAGGTATTTTGTTGTTGGTTACACGCTGGAGAGCCAGTGGAATGCATTCTTGCAAAGCCTAATCTTAAAACCATTGAGATTTGTACAGAGTATTGGATCAGTCCTGCATCCTAATTCCAGAAGTGGGCAGATGGCAGAGAGCAAAGCATATTCTAAGAGAACACATTGGAATGTCATAAGAAGCAATAATGAGTAAAATTTGTTTTCATAGTGAAACATTTAATATGCATGATATACACTGCACAATTACTCACATTCTTAAAATGAAATGGATAAATGTTTCCAGCAGGCATCATCTTCCAACAATTCTTTCAAGTTGATGCCAAAGGAAAAAAAAAGTAGCTAGTAAAAATTCTGTACAGAGCATACCAATATTGTCTCCAAAGCTATCAGACATGTTTTCATGAAAATTAAAGTCAGGTTAAAAGAGAGGCATCCAAAATATATTTTTTCTAAGGGTGGGGATAAGTAAGGGAATCACGTAAGACCACTGTTTCACCTAAGATGTTGTGTTTCCATTAGAGAAGGGCTGTGGATGAGTTTGTGTTCCAAACCATATTTATCTGTATTTACAATTCTAATTTAGCTTAGTCTAGGTTCAGATCTGATCAAATGTCCCACTAGATGTGACTCCCAAATGGATGAAGAGTGAAAACTCTGAATGGTCTATCCTGTTAATGTAGCTGGCAGCACCAAAATTTGTCAACATTTAGATAAGGTTCTTATCTCCCAGGTTTACAGAACCAAATGCAAAAAAAGCGATGAGCTACTTTCTGAACATATTTGTATTACATACATAGCATTTGAAGCAAACACTGTCTAGTCCATAAGCCTCCCCATCTTTCCAGGTTCCTTTATCTGTCTCTTCAACTCTTTCCAAGTAGTTTTAGAAATGTCCTCCAATCTTTTTGCTTTAAGAGACATGTGCTAACTTTATACTGAAATAATCTGTTCTTATTGCCCCACCCCTGCATCTGTCTGCTTTCTCTAACCAAAATTTTATCACTTGTTTTTCTATAAAATGCTTGGCACATGCCAGATGCTGACACAAATGAATAATAATGTTCAGTTTGCAGGCTGGGATCACATGTAGGTTTTGCAAGTGAAAACAAGTCTTTAGCTATTGCCCACTACTACTGCATCTACTTCTGAGCAACCACAGTGATTTCAGACATTGGCAATATCACAAATGCCTGGACTAGGAACCTTCAAAATGTGGGCAGGTGATTGCCAAAGTGGTAAGTTCAGATAGGGCATGATTGAGGAGCATTCAGCAGCCAAGATTAAAACAGACAATGTAACAAGCCAGCTGCCAGGGATACACACACAGCTATGCAAAACTAAGCACTGAGGTTCAAGCTCAGAACCTGGGCAAGTCTTGGGAAACTGGAGACTGTGGGCTTGCTGCAGTTTCGACTCTTGAGTTCCTGCATACAAAGTCTTCATAGATTCTTTGTTATGCTCACTTTTCCTAGTTTTTTCCAGATTTCTGCTTGAAGCTGTCTGTGTTTCTGCTTATTTCAGCAGTTGTTTTTCCTCTGCCAACTGCTCTATTACCTTGTGTATTTTTTCAGAGATACTTTCCTCTCCTTTTCTGTCTCTTCCTCTTATATATTCTTCATTTTTTCAGTTTTCCCATCGTTTGAGATATTGGTAGGTTAATAAATTGCTGAGATCGGTAATTAGGAGACATTGCCTGTAATATTAAATCATGGTAAAAAACATTATGTCATGCTATAAACTGTTGGGCCAGACAATCCACCAGCCTTATTAGACAATTCTCCATGTAACTAATGCCATGCTGGAAATGAGAGGGGAATGAAGTGCCTATAATTTTCCTTTAGCTCTTCTCTCTGTAAAAATGCTATATAACATTTCTGCAGTGTTTTCTGGTGCTGAGATTATGCATTATACACAAAATTGCCAGGTAAGTACCTGTCTGAAATGTTGACCACTCTGTTTTTACTCCATGTCATCCAGTCACATACCTGTGAAGAGTTAGAGCCATAACATCTCCCTGTCAACCTGTTTCAGGCCTCTGTGCCTTTTTCTGGATTCTTAACTCTTCTTCCCTGCTTGTTTTCTCCTTTATGCACTCCAAAATTCTTCAGACAGGGACTGTCTTTTTTTTTTCACATGAGGAATGTACCTACTGTGCCCTTAATCCTCCAGCTTGAGGCCTCTAGACATAAAGAAATAAAAATATTATTCCTAAGAATAATAGAATAATGAGTTATCCTTAGAAACCTCATTAATTCCATATGCCCCACTGTGTGTCCTGTTTTTGTTCCCTCCTTTTGACCAATGACAGGGCATATGAAAGAAGAAGTTTGATTCAGGGTTACCCTGCAGAGACTGGTTTGCTATTCTAACCAAGTTCTGGGAATAACAGTACATTTTTCATCTTGGAGAAACAAGATACAATAATAAAGAATATTAATCAAATACTGTATTGTGTTCTCATGTTTGGTGAGCCTGAAACTATTTTTCCACAGTAAAAGAAAATAAATAATTAATGAAGAAAGCTTTTCTGTAAAGGAACACAAGCTGAAAAACATCCTATAAAGTTACAAAGTAACATGCAGTGTGTTTTCATAATGGCCCATTAAATGCTTATAAATATTGTTTATTTTCAGTACCATGGACCTCTGAACATGCAATAGATGACAATGCAGTGTCTGATTCATTTTTATAGATATTTTTCTCACAGAACATGGTTGCATATTCATGGAAGCACACCACATGCCAATTTTTCTCTGTCATAACAGCCAAATGCCATCTCAGCTGAAGCAAAGTGTCCTACAAAGATTGGAATGTATCACTCAACTCAAAAAAATAAGAGATTTTAACACCAGTGTGTTCACTGTTTTTGAAAGGAAAAGCATCACATTTTAAAGCATTCAATACATGCAGGAAGCATACTTCAGGATACCTCTCCTGGTGTTTTGTTTCCCTCACTGCACTGTAGACAACCCCATGTTGTTATTTCCCCTTTTTTCACATCCTAAGTGTAGTTTCCCTGCTCTAGATACATTCCAGCACAATGGGAAAATATTTTGTCCTATGCTGTGTATACTAATTTCCTCTGAAATGCCCTTGTGCTGGAGAAAAAGAGCCTGTGCCTGCCTGCCAGCACGAAGTCCCATTTTCCAGTGGTCATGTGCACCTGACACAGAGCTCCTTGGATCAGAGACCATTCATACAGGAGGAAAACTGGTGTTATCAGTGGGATGGTAGCTTCCAGACTGCCACAAATAAGCACAGAGGAGTCTTTGTCTCCCATCGCAGCCAGAGGGAAACCAGCAGGTTTTGACTTTTTAACTTCTGATGTTATAATGCCCTGGTTACACAACTCAGTCCTCTCTCCTTGGCCCATCCTGGTTCAATTACACATCTCTACATGTGACAGTATATAAATACACACTTAAATTAGAAATTCTGACTAGTATGACTCTGACTTCCAGTGAGGCCATGACCCAAAACAGCCCAAATAATCAGACATTTTGGCTCTTATTTTTAAGGACAGTTAAAAGGCTAACTCTGGAGCTGATGTGCTTCATCTTTTGATACATTAAGCACCTTCTCATTCAGCAACCTTAGAGGGATCTAGATTGGTTAGTTTATTTTTTATTTGATCTCCCAAACAACAAGATAGAACCATTCTCCAGGGTTTTACAGCACACTGCAGTGAACATTTACATATAAGATGTTAAATGCTACACAAAATACAGGGCAATGTATTATCATCTCCTAAATCTCAGCTTTGCCCTCTTGTACCTACGTACTAATTATTTGGCACAGGCTGCAAGGAAAAGAGCTTTGCTTTGCATGATGCACTTCTGCCATATTTTGTTAATAGGTTCTTAACAGTTCATTGAATTCTGTAGAATTCCCTAATTTCCTGCTTTTATATGTTCTTTGCTGCACGACAGACATACATGTAGTGAAGGGATTCAGTAGCATGCTTAAGTTCAGCCTGCTCTTCACCTGGGCTGTCCTGGAGTGTTGGGGCAAATCTTCACTTGCAGGGTGGGATGACAAATTGATGTAGAAATAGTATTATAAAGTAAAAGGTAATTATAAACTAAGATGGACTGTGTAGACAATAGCAGATTTATTAAAATACCTAAGGAGCTGTAGCCCTTGCATTAACCACAAAAATGAGTAGCAAGTGATCCGTCATGAGATTTGTACTAAATTGCCTTTCAGGGGACTTTCTTGTGATGTCTCCTCAAATCTGATCTGAGTTACAAAGCACTCAGTCTGGCTCTGACCTCCCTCACACAAGTTCAGGTTGGCCACTCAGCTGTGTGAGCTAAGCCGGTGGCCCTTCAGTGACAAAGAACAGGACAGAGCTCTGGGGCTTGAAAAACTAACAAAGAACAAAGGCACCTTGCTGGTATGATGATGATTAATAATATTGGAGCAAACAATTACACTGTGTCAGAACTGAGGAAAGGAATCATGGCAGGTTGGTTTTCACTGCCAGTTTAAACCGCTTTAGCTGGCAAATTATAGGACAGATGTACAACCTTCAAGGGTGGGTGAGCACTCCATTGATCCAAAATTGCAGGCAGTTTTAATTATAATCAGATACACAAGAGTTGTGCAACACCACAGATCCAGTAAAATTCACACTATCAAACTGAATTTGGATTGAGGGAGATGCCAGAACAAGAGAACCGTCTATAAGGCTCCCACCTTCAGTTGTAGCTAAGGAACAACTTCCCCCTTCACGACCTGTGCAGTAGCTGGAATTCAGGACTCTGCTCTGCATCTGAGCTATCTTGCACTTTGGCAGGAACTATTGGAAAAAAGTGGAACATAAACACTCCAACAACACAGAACAACATATTTTTTGGCAGATCCTTCTTAACCAAACATGTCTAGGTCTGCAGGCAGTGGGCCCTCCATGGCCAGTGGACATCTTGGAGAGTTGGAGCATGCACTTGGAGGAGCCCCAGCCTGCTCGCTGCATTAGCAAAGGTTCAATCAGTCGTCACTTGGAAATAACAACAATGGAGAAGCAGCTGGAAACACAGGTGCAGAGTGAGTGAGGGATGACAGGAGCTTCCACCGCAGCCATAAATCTGGGGGAGAAGTTCACCCCACTCCTAAAACTGACTTTTCCTGATGTAACTCAAGCCAGGCTTCAGTTGCCCATAGAACGGGTATGTTGTGGGAGACATCTGGCATATGGAAAGAGAGGACAAGAAAAAGACTTGTGAAGTTGCAGTTTTCCAGGCAAGCTTCTTGTGCTTCTAAATTCTCCTCCCAAACACCATTCCTTTGTCTCTGCCTTTTTTGCACTCCCTCCTTCCATCTCTTTGCTATCAGGAGGCACTAAAGTGGGAACAGCAGAAGGAGTTGGTGGGAGAGCTGCTGCCTGACCTTTCCTACAGGAAGGTGTCCCACCAAAATGATGTTTCATCAACTGCTCTAGTTTCTTCTTTTGCTGAATTTGAAGACATGAAGGAGGACCTTTCTCCACTCACCATCATTCAGCAGGAAAGGGAAGGGATGGGAAGGGAAAGCAAAGCAAGCTGAACACTGCATGCGCAATCTTGACTGTGAAATTTATTTGCATGGTTTAGAGCGTTGGGGGATTGCAAGGCCACCAGACTCTGCACCTCTGCACGCTCTGAGATCACAGCCACCACCACAGGGCAGCCTTCCCTGCTCAGGGCACAGTGTCACTGCTGCATCAACTGCACCTGTCAGGGCACCTGCAAGGCTGTCTGCAAATTCACGTCAGTTGTTGGCAATGGTTTCACTGTGTCTCTGCAGCTGGCAGGCTCATCCAGGACTGCTGTGCCTGCATTGCTAATCTCATCTAACACATCTCCAAGTGTAGCAGCCTATGCAGAAGTGAGCGTATTGAAACATGCCTTAGTTTTTTTGGTTTCTTGGTCACCAAGACTGAAGATCTGTATGAGGCATTTAGGTTTTGGCCACAAACTTTGGGTCTTGCACCAGTGCAGAGTTGAGATGCGACAAAAGGTACACACCTGAATGTCAGAAGTGCAGCTGTATTCCCTGGGCCAAACCTAACCTGAGAGCCTGGTCTCCCAAGAAGAACCAAGAAAGATACTGAAGCATGGGCTTCAGAATAAAAGGAAGAAGTTTGCAAATTAAACCTGTCTGCACTTCTTTCATGGGAATGCAGTGCAATTCCAATGCATTAGCTCTAGTCCCATCTACAGGGCAATGCTATAGACTAAGGAAAGCCAAGAAAATGCTCTCAGCCACTGTAATAAGAGCCTGAAGTTTAGTATCAACATTCTTCTGACAACTCAGATTACTCAGATTAGTATTTCAATTACGGTAGCCATGGTCTAATGATGACTTTCCTCTCTTAACAATGTTAGCACACATATGGGAACAGAGTACATTCACATGCTGGGCCTGAAAGTTAGACCAAGCACAATATCAAGCACCGAAAAGCTACTGTCTTTCAGAAGTATATGTTCAATAGGAAGGAGAAAAGCAAGCTTTGGAGGCAGTTAGTAGGTCATGAAAGGCATTACAAAGGAAAAACAGCATTCGGGCACCCCCATAAGTGAGGAGTTATTCTGTCATACTTTCTAGCACTAGGGTTCTCTAAACGGTAAGACATGTGCCACATAGCTAATTATCCCCACATCAGACAGGCACAATACACCCACTGTTTCAGGAAGGATACAATTTTATCATATAAATATGAACCAAAGAAAGGTGTTTGCATAAATTTAACTTCTGATTAGGTCTCACATTCCAAAATAAAAATCCATCTTGAGCCTTTTCAGCTAGGGGGAAAAAAAAAATTAACATAGTCTGGACACAGTTAAAGTTCAGTGTAACCTTGGCTAAAGAAAACTGAAAGCCACCAGAACAATGTTTCAGACAACCTTGTACCCTTGCAAACATTTTTCCAAAGAGCCTGGTTTACTGAGCCCAAAGCAGCACTGAAGTCCAGAGAAAATAAAGTAATAACCCACATGAGACACCATCAGTCACTGACTCCAGAAGATTCATGTAGCCCATAGAGATTACCCTAAAAAGTGCTGCAACTGAGAAAACAAGGTCTTGTTTCAAGAGTGCTTGACCGGAATATCTCATCAGACACTGGCTTTGGCCTTTCCTCCTGGAACTACAGAAGATTTTTGGTTTCTTTGCTTATGTAAAGCAACGGGCTGAAATAGGACTTATTTTCAAAGTAAGTAACATAACACTTGTTGCCAGAAGATGAACAAACAGCTCTGATCACTGAGGAGCTATTGCAGCAATGCCCTGTGAGTCATTTAGGTGGTGAGGAATTGAGTGTGTTAAATGCAGCACTCCTGTGTGCTGAGTTTATTAAGGAATAATATTATGACCATCAACAGGAAATCAAGCAACTGGAGATTCATTTTTAGCAATGGGAAAAGCAGCTCCAATCCCACCAGTTTTACCTTTGAATAAATTAAGAAAAATAATCACCTTTCTTTGCAGAGCAATAAGCAGGATAAATCCCTTCACTGGGACACACACTCTAGACATAAAAAGCTGCTGAAGACTATTCCTGATTCTTGTTTGCAATGAACCAGACTTAAGTAGCCTATATTTAGCAGGCAAAAAAAGTTAAAAATAATCCTATATGAGTCAGTTACTTCATCAAATGCAACAGTAATGATGGTTGTGATTTTCAAACCAGGCTATGAATTGGAAGCCGGTTTCCCAGTGAGAGCCAGAAGGATTTGGGTAAAAAGGATCCTGTGATAAGAGAAATGAAAATAAGCATTTTAGCCTCTGTGAAATATCTCATTGACCCAAGACCATCCTTTTAAAACAGGGTAGATGGTGTCATGTGGCTTGTATTACACCAAAGTAATTTTCCTGAAAAAGCAGTTGTTTTCATTCTCATCTCCACTTGAGCCCACAAGCAAGTTCCCACCACCCAAGGTGTGCTGGAGGTCACCTACTAACTGTGTGGAAGAGGCAGCAAAAGAAAGCACTCTGTTATTTCTCTGGGTTATTTTGTATTTCACAAGCATAAATACGTAACAAAAGATTGTGGGATGTCCAGATGGACAACAGAACTTCTGTCAAATATAAACAGTCAAAAGATTTTACTTTTCAGGTTACCCTGCTTCTTCTAAAGGCTTTTAGTCCCTTAACTATCCAAAATATGCTATGATAAAATCAGATTTTACCCCTCCTTTCTATTCTTTAAACTGGTTGAACTTAAGGGTGTAATTTCATGATCAGATATAGCTGAACTATGACTACACCATTACAAACAAGGAGTGACTTCACTCTCTACCCAATGCCCAGGTCCAAGCTTCTGCTCTTTCCTCCCCTGGGTTCAACCTCCACGACTATATAGACAGGCAGATAACACAGAAATAATCCGAATATCAACCCATCCCATCCCCAAAAACTAAAAAAAAAAAAAAAAAGTCAGCTGATGCTGACCTCAACCCATTGTCCTATTCTTGTCTATGGGTCACCCAGGCAGCTTGGGAGCCCACTATTGATCCTGCAACAGCAGGCACATAGTGCTCTGGGACCAGAACTCCCAAACAGGCAGAGACAAGGTCAGAGAAGAAGGGAAGGTGAGCAAGAATATTTCCCACACCAGACTCACTGACCTAAGAAGAGGAAAGAATGAGAGACCAAGATATAAAGCGAAAGCAGAGCAAGAGAGAGTGAGAATAGGTGAGGGCAAGAATACAGTGATAAAGGGAAATAATTTGCCATAAGGAAGGAGACAGAGCTGTGCACTGCACGCACAGAAACACAGTTTGTTGAATGCATGAGAAACAGAAATAAACACAAGCAGTCAGTGAAGCCCCTCAGAACAGGTGAGAAGAGCCAGAGAAAGCCATTTGCAGCTGATATATTTTAGTAGTCATAAAAGAAATGAGAATATGTTAATCATTGGTCAGCTAGACTAATGGACTTTATACCTGTTAAAATTACTTATAGACAGAGAATTATATTCTCTGTACTCCCTTGAAAGAATACACTGACCCAGACTATGCACAGATTAGTACTTAAATTTTCAGTTTTGTCATGAAGAGAAGCTGCTGGGTATCTTGCCAATTAAGAATATGGTCTGGCCAAGATGATAAGATTGAAGTCAACATAATGTTTCCCTTTGAATACTCCTCATTCTTTGACTCTGTTTTTGAAGACTGATGGTCAACAATACCTATTTAAGAAATACAGGACTATAAATAAAGCTATGCTGGAAGAAGAGGTTTCACCTTCAGTTTGATTGATTTTAGTGAAGAAGAGAAAATAATTTGTATTATTAAGAGATAACAAAAATACTACCACTTAAGACTAAATTATTTCTCCTTTTCCCTTAACTTCAAGCCCACCATTTGGGACTTTATAGGTAAGAAAGAAGTTCTCTGAACCAGCACACTCAAGAGTGAAAGATGTTGGCAAATTGTACCTCCTCTGAGAAACAGAGGTAGCAGAACAGTTGTTAGAAGGGCTGAAGAAAAATCAAAGAGATCTCAGCTAGGTCTTGGAAGAAAGATTTTTTTTTGTGAGTTTATTCCCCCTACAGACAGCCTTATTTGTACTCCATCATTCTGTGTGATGCTGTGATGAAAGGGCACACAGTGTATGTTTGGTAACACACAAATCTGGAAGAGCATTGACTGTGCCATTGTCACACTAAGTCTGCATTTCCTGAAAAAAAAAAGCAATCATTTTTGAAGATGTCACAAGGCTCCTTATCACTTTCATTAATGCAATTACTTATTCCTGAATCACAATATATTATTTCATTCTAACCACATAATTACTCTTTCCCTTTTCAGTTTGGACAGGCTTGCAGCTGGTGTTTATTTCTGGTGCCAGGAAATTCCCAGCCTGGGTCAGCATGTTGACCTCTAATCATAGAATCAATTAGGTTGGAAAAGACCTCCAAAATCATCAAGTCCCACCTTTGACCAAACAACACTATGTCAACTAGACCATGGCACCAAGTGCCCAATCCAGTTGTTTCTTGAACACCTCCAGGAATGGTGACTCCACCACCTCCATGGGCATCCCATTCCAATGTCTAATCACCCTTTCTGTGAAGAAATTCATGATATCTAACCTAAACATCCAACAGCACAGCTTGAGGCTATTTCCCCTTGTCCTGTCACTTGTTATGTGCGAGAACAGATTGATCCCTACCTGGCTACAATCTCCTTTCAGGTGGTTGTAGAGAATGACAAGGTCTCCCCTGGGCCTCCTCTTCTCCAGGCTGAACACTTCCATCTCCCTCAGCTGCTTCTCACAGGATTTGTGCTCCAGACCCTTCCCCAGTTCCATTACCTCTCCCAAAAGCAGAGAGGTTTAGGCACCACCTGACAGCAGCTTTGCTCTGTCACTCTGTCACGACTGGGGAAAATATCTGTGTCCACAGGTTTTAACGCAGCATGAAATACGGGGACTTTTATGACACATGTGAAAATACAGAGTAGATTAAGTTGCCCCAAGAGACCGTGGCAATTTCCCACTCATTATACCTCAAAAGGCATTCTTCCTCTCTTTTTCTTCACCAGAAAATATTTCTTTCTTCCCTTTTTTTTTTTTCTGTCTGTGTCAAGAAATTTCATTAACAGCAATGCAGTCTGTAGGATTTCAAGCTGGACCATAGAAAATCATAGTGGATTAGAGACATAATGGTTTAGAACTTCATACTTAAATCCCTGTTTTTCACTGTGGCACCAGAGGAATTATTTAATGAGGTGTTTTGTGTAGCTGTAGAGAGGAAGTCATTGCTCTATACTCAATATTAAAAATGGATACAAAAGATCCACATGGATCAGGTTACTACACAGCTAAATAACTACACAGCTAAATTAAGAAAACATCTAGGAAAAATCACAGAAATTAGCAATGATCAAATCCCATAGGATCTGTGGATCAGCTCTGCACAGGAAGCAGACTGAAAAGGAGTTAGATTCAGACAAATGATAATGAGATTTAATCTGAAACTGACTTCAAGGAAAGCCACAAAAAGGCAAATGTACATCTAAACATTATTCCACCTATGTGTTTAGGATAGATTTTGATGCTTGTTTGATAATATTTTTTTAAGAACGAACTAAGAAATTGCTCTCTGGCTACAGCCACTTTATATCAGTCAAATGTTGCTTAATTTGCAGATCTTCCAAAAATAAGAATAATATTATTAAAAGCTGAAATAAAATATTTTAGAATTATATTTCAATAAGCTAAGAAAAGATACTCAGGGCCAAATTAATCTCTGTTGCCATCACACCAACCACAACAGAATTGCATTTGGAAACTTTTGCATCAGCATTGCCAGCCACGTATCTACATCTTGCAAAACTAGACACTAATCCAATGAGCCACATTTCTTGTGCTATCTGCTGTCCTGCAAGTTCATTTTCTGTCACAGCCACTCAGAGGGAAACTTTGTACCTCAGTTCTGCCACTGCATAGGTCTGGCCAGCCAGTTCTCACAAGAGCAACAGAGCTGGGGAAGGGTCTGGAGCACGAGTTTGATGAGGAGCAGCTGAGGGGGCTGGGGGTGTTTAGCCTGGAGAAAAGGAGGGTCAGAAGAAACCTTACTGTTCTCCACAACAACCTCAAAGGAGAGTGTAGATGGCTGGAGTCAGCCTTTTCTCCCAGGTAACAAGTGAGAGGTCAAGAGGAAATGGCCTCAGGTTGTTACAGGGGAGATTTAGACTGGATATTAGGAACAATTTGTCCACAGAAAGCATTGCTAAGCACTGCACCAGGCTGCCCAGGGAGCTGGAAGTATTTAAAGTCCTGGAGGTATTTAAAAGACATGCAGATGTGACACTCAAGGACATGGTTTAGTGGTGGCTTAATGGTTGGACTCAATCTTAGAGGTCTTTTCCAGACTTAATGATTCTATGATTCTTACACCTTGTCTCTCTGCTTTATTAATGAGTGAAAATATGAGACAGGATCTTTAACAGCTCTGACTCCGTTACAAAACTGCCCTTGAGTCGGACCAATGGTTCATTAATCCAATATTATATATCTAGCAGCAGTAAATGAGACACATGGCCTCAAGAGAGTGCTACTTTCTGCTGTCTGTTCCCCTATTCTTCCCCGGTATCCAGAATTAGGGATGTTAGTGAATACATTTCTCCTTGGTGTCTTCCAGATTCCCTTTACACACATGCCTTTTTCACATCCTTTTTGAACCTGCCTCCACCATGCCCTGTGACAGTAGGTTCCCAAAGTGCTTTCCTCCTCCTAAAACTGTCTCCAACCAGCTTCCTCCAGTGCCATCTAGTTCTTGTGTTGTGGGACTTGTGAGAACACCAATCCTCTGTTCCGTTTATCCACCACTTTCTGTGTTTCCCAAACTTAATTATAAACTTCCTCAGCCATCTCCCCACAGACTGGGGAGTCCCAGTATTTGCAGGGGCCTCACAGAGGTATGGATCTATCTAGTTGTCCAAGAATGTCTGCCTTTATATTAAACTAATGAACTCCTCAGTTTATGGTAAAAAGAAATGGGCAGGAATTGCTGTTCATTACAATAAACATATATTTAGGATGAAACCCAGGTAGATAGTAGATAGGCATAAGGTTTGAAAGGTAAATATTTAAGATTTCATTTAGTCTTCAAAATATTTTCTTACTAGCATACAAAGGAATTTGTCATTCATAATTATGGACTTGCATTAAGTGTACCAATATTGAACTAATTGTTTCTGCTCTTAGGCACAAACTAGATGGATTTTGCTAAAATACAAAGTTAAAGCATCTGCCACAGAAACTCTGTGAAATCTGCAATCACAAAACATTCAGTAGGAGTGGCAGTCCCCTGCACATCCTTCAGGACTAAACTGCCTACCTGGAGCTGAGTTATGCTGCCAAAGAGGATGGTACTCAAATAATATCCTTGCCCTGGGAGCAATCAAATTGTAATAAAGATCTCTCGGTGATCACCTTGCCATATTAGGCCTTTGCAGCCGGGTCTAACAAGGCATTTGGAACAGCCAGGCTCTGCTAGGTAAAGCAATAACAGTGAAATGTAATGTATAAAGGTCCTCTAACTGCAATTACTGGTTAGAGACTGTCAGTGAATTCAAATCTACAGTAAAGGGTTGCCAAGTAATGAAGTCCACAATACTTCTAAATTAAGTCAAAAATGTCCTCACAGGCTCTGTGGCATGGAAAAATCTAGTTTATCTTAAGGACAAACCTTAACAACATTCTCCACATCACCTAGCTTTTGTAGTATAAAATACTATTTTGTAAAACAGATGAGAAACCAGCTGATATTTTTCCCCTTCCAGATTCCCTGAAAAGCCAAGTGTCTAAATCAATTGCACTCACATTTCAGAAGACATCAGCCTCCCAGGCTGAGTGCTCATCTGCCAGATTTTAGCCTGAAAGATATTTGGGGGCAGGGGAATGATACCAAATGTAAATTCCACTGGGGGTTATAACAGAAGCACTGACAACACAACAACATAAATGTAACTCAATCGTCTTGGATGCTCCATAAGACCAGCTCACTCTCTCAGTTCTTGGTTCAAAATCAGGGACTGCTGAGATGTGTCATTTCCAACTATTCCTTGTGTTCCTTGCACTCGGAGTAAACTCCTCCTGAGGACTCAGGGCCCCATTCCTGCAAGCTGATGCTTGTGAGCCTGCACAGACTCCCATTATCTCCAACAGGGCTTTGCGTGGGTGTAAGGGTTTGCCTGAACAGATCAGTTTGCAAAATCAAAGCCTAAGAGACTGAACTTCAGCGCATTTTCATCTCTCTCTCCTCCCTGCAGCTGGGCCTTAGTTATCTCTCCTCTTAAGACATCCCTCCTCTTCAAGTCAGTCAGTCAAGGCTCATATCCCAAATTTCTCTGCACTCAAGTCCAGACTTTCATGCTCTCCATCTTTTTACTCCAAAGGCACTATGCTTCACTCACCAGTTTTTCCTTTTCCTCATTACCAGCCAGCTCTTTATACCCCATTAAAAGCTCATTCTGCTCCCCAGCAGGTCAGCCTCAGCTCATGTTAACCTTCACTCACAAAGACAAGCATGAATCATAGCTGACATTTCCATAAACTAGAACAGAGTCATGAAAACTGATTACCCAGGTAAGGATTTGACTCTTATTTATAAGAGGGGGACATACAGTGAAATTCGATTCCAGAATAAACTTATTTTGAGTTTGTTTTTAAACTTAAATACAAAACTTGTTTGTACTAACCCTTTGTAAATACATTTGTAAATAAATGTATACATTTGTAAAGAAAAGCTATTTGGTTTTCTGTCCTTTAAAGGCCAACATAATAGACTTCACTTCAAACATTTTATTCCAAAACCAATCTTGCAAAACTATGGACACCATGACACTGAGGAGCTTTGACTCTCCATGGTTTCTGAGCCTGGTTTTCACTCCTTCTGTTGCTGTGATGGTAAGAGTCAGGCTGATTGTTGTCCCAAATCAAAAGGATTGCTGCTGGAAACTATTACATTAAGCAGAAATTTATATTTGTTAAATCTTTCCTAAGGGCCTTGTCTGGCCCCAGCTCTGCGATCTAATTCCCAATGAGAGGATGAGGCTGGAAGGGACCTTTTGAGATCACCCAGTCCCATCTGCCTCTAAGGGGGCAAATACAGGAGGCTGATCAGGGTCATGCCCAGCTGGGTTTTGAATATCTCCAAGGACGAAAACTCCACAACCATTCTCAAGAACTTATTCCAATATCGGATCACCCTTGGAATACAAAGTTTTCATACATTTAAATAAAATTTTCAGTATTTTAAGTTTATGCCCATTGTCTCTTGTCCTTTGTCAAAGAGGAATCTGTCTCTGTGCTCTTTAGTCCCCTTCATCAGGAACTGCACACATCAACAAACCCACTTCAAGCCTTCTCTGCTCCAGGATGAGCAGGTCCACACCTCCTAGCCCCTCCTTGCAGGACAGATGCTCCACTCCCTTCATCATCTTTGTGGCCCTTTGTTGGACTCACTTCAGTAAGTCTATCTCTTTGGACCCAGCACTTCAGCTGAGCCTCTCCAGTGCTAAGCAAAGGGGAAGGACCACTTTCGTCAACCATTTGCCATCAGAAATAAAGTCTCTTGTCACCAGGAGCAAATCCGCTTAACTGTCCGTCCCTCTGATCTTGGTTCCTCACATCTTCCCATGGAGACCTCGAAAACTCAGATGACTGGTTCTGTTATTGGCAGTTATTTGACAGTGTATTTACTGGACTCAGGGGCAACTCATGAGGTATTTACCAGATCTTGCTTCAATCCAAAGAAATCACCCTGGCATAACAATTTACCCAGGTGTGCACAGCAAATTCAGAACTCCATTGAGGGGAAGGGAGGCATGTTTCCACACTGGTTTCTCCCTCCCACAGACATTTGTTTCATAGATATCATCTGAATTTCTTTCAAAATGAAGCTTAACCTTTTTTTTATAGTGCATTTTATAGTGCATTAGTGCATTGGCAATTTTAGATGGGTTTTTTTGCACTTCCTTAAGTTTAGAAAACTGGAAAGACCCAATATTGTCCAAGATCTCACACTGGATGCGAGGTCTCCCTTCGTCTCCTTAAATTCTGGAAAGGGCAGAAAGCATAAAATACTCCACAATCACTGGATTTTAAACCCGTGGAGAGCCTACGTTATTTCTTCACATTTCACTGTAATAAGATAGACATCTTTTTTGAGCTTAAAGTCTCCATTGGCCAGTAAAGATATTTGCAGTTATCCTCAGCAATCACAGCTGAAACTCCTAACTACACAGAATACTTGCTTGCTGAAATGCATCTTTGACATAATCCTGAATAACTTAATAGGCAGTTAAAGTTTGTTACTAGATTCCCCCCCTTAGTAAAAAATAAATCTATATTTATTAATGAAACATGCCTTCCCACCACTATCATAAGAATTGTATCAACTGGATTCCTCACTGTATTTTATAACTAACCTTTTCCCTGATGTTTTCTGTAAGTGAAAATTGTGAGAGGTACTTTGATTTAGCTGGACTCTCACAGGACTTTTTCAACAACTTCAAACAACAAAACAGAACCACAGAACACGCAGTGTTGGAAGGGACCCACAAGGATCATCGAGTTCAACACTTAGCCCTGCACAGGACCATCCCCAAGAGTCACACCATGTGCCTGAGAGTATCATCCAAACACTTCTTGAACTCTGTCAGCCTTGGTGCTGTGACCACTTCACAAATAAGCCTGTTCTAGCACCCAACCACCCCAGGAGGTGAAGAATCTTTTATAATATCCAACCGCAACCTCCCCTGACACAACCTCAGGCCATTCCCTCAGGTCCTGTCACTGGTCACCACAGAGAAGAGATCAGTGCCTGCCCCTCCTCCTCCCCTCAGGAGGAAGTTGTAACTGCAATGAGGTCTCCCCTCAGTCTCCTCTTCTCCAGGCTGAACAGACCAAGTGCCCTCAGCTGTTCCTCATACGGCTTCCCCTCAAGGCTCTTCACCATCTTTGTTACCCTCCTTTGGACACTCTCTAGGAGCTTTATATCTTTCCTATGTTGTAGTGCCCAAAACTGCACACAATGTTCAAGGTGACAACCCTTTTGCTCTTTTTTCCTGTCTTCAATCCTACAAACCCCAAGAATCACTGTAAGTATAGGAAACCAGTGTGCTGACTTCGGCTGGGGTAGAGTTAATTTTCTTTGCAGTGACTGGTATGGGGCTGTGTTTTGGATTTGTGCTGAACACAGTGATGATAATAGAGATGTTTTTGTTGTTGCTGAGCAGCGCTCACACAGAGCCAAGGCCTTTTCTGCTTCTCGTGCTGCCACACTGGTGAGGAAGTTGGTGGGGCTTGGGAGGTTGGGAGAAAGTTGCTGGTTGGGGTTATACCATGACAACCAGTTATTCCTCACAAAATAGATGTACTTTGAGGCCCTACAAATAGTACCTCCTGACTATAATGCACCCAGAGAGAGGCCCCACCTGGGACATCCCAACTCCCTTCTGACCATCTGCTCCCCCCAGGCACACAGTCCACATGTACCTACCACAAATAATGGAGTTGCTTGGTTTTACCATGCCTTGGTTCTATATAATGTCTTCTTGAAACCCCAGGGAAAGGTGTTACACATCATAACTTTCGAGACACATAAGAGGTGTAATAAAGTCAGGGGCTGAGGCACTTTCAAATTGATGGGATTGGAAATTCAGAGTAGGATGGGGACTCAAGGTGTCTCAGCTTTTGAAAAATGCTGAAGGGATTCTATTTGCAGGCACTACCTGGGGGGGTAAGAATTAGATTCATCTTGTTGTATCGTACACATTCAGATCTACTTCTCTCCATCCTTCCAACTACCAGATATAACTAGAAGAAGATACTGAAATGTATTACAGCTTACCAAGACCGACAAATTCTGAATTTTCCCATCATTTAATTTGTCAAAGTAGAACAAATTGCAATGCATGTTCTGCCATTTTTCATTGCTGATTTTTTTTATTTTCTCTTCTCCTCCTAAAACAACAACATAAATTATATTGAAAAACTGTATTTCTTTTTTTTAATTACTTCTGGGCTGAGACCAAGTTTCTAAGTGGAAGCAAATTTTTATGTCCAAGTTATAATCTCTGAAAAACAACTTATAATGAGAATGCTGACACAATTTTAAGTGGAGTGACAAGAATGGCGCCAATATAATGTAGTCAAAACATGTGGGAAATAAAGTATTTTGTTCCAGAAGGATATGAAATTCCCAACTCAGAATAAAGTATACGTCTGGTATTTACTGGATTCTACCAAACATAACAATTTTGCAAAACATGCAAGGGCTTCAGGGAGTATAGGATTCAATCACAATTCAAAACCTCTTCATCTTGGATACATTTGAGACAAAGGGATTCACGAGCCACAGGGGCTAACTTCTTTCCTTCCTCCAGAAAGTCAAGTGGGATTTACCCCGAGTGAATCATAATAATAGATAAAATAAGAGTTCAGCAAAAGATCTGCCTAGCAGAAGCATCTGAAAGCCCACAGAAAACCAAAAATGTTATAAGCCACCTAAAATGATGAACTGTGTAGTAACTATGCAACATGGGAACCATAACAATATACCAAAAAGGAAGAGAATGGGAGTTTATATGTCCTTTGTGAGTCAGCAGAGGTAGTTTCAATGCCGACATGAAGCAGAGCCTGAAATGAGCTATTATCATGTTATTCTTTATTAGTTGTTTAGCACTGACATTTTATTTAGTTCTTCACCAGAGAGCCCTTGTCCTATTGGATTTACAGTTGCAGGCCCTCTGCCATTTGTTCCAGCCAACTCTTAACTCCTCTCAAACTCCTAATGTCAAGATGGATAAAGAGATCTGCCAAGACAAACCCAATGACTGCACAAAAAACCCACATTGAAGCAATGATACAAGGCTTGAAATAGAGAAAGAGTTAACTGCACTTTTACAAATTGCTTACTGTGGGAAATAGAGAAAAAGGAAATGTTTAAGAGTGATGTGAATGGGAAGAGATGGATTAGTGAAACAATGGATTAGTCCTCTCTTGAGGACAAGAAAATTGGCACAGAGAACTGCAGACAACACTTGAGTTCTACCCAGGAAATAGGAAGGAATAGCTGTCAAAAGGAAAGGGAGCAAGAGGGGATGGAAATCGAGTCTTGTACAGGACAGGTAGATATTGTGCGTCCTGGGCAAAGAATGCAAACAGAAATTAGGAAAACCTAATGACTCACATCTGTAAAAGAGTTGTCCCTCTGCCTTTCTTCCTGCCCTCAGCTGCACAGTGGTCACCCTTGGTGCTGACACATCTGATGAGAGAGAGATCATTTTCTTCCCAAAAGAAAACTATTTGCCTGTTGTTATTTTCTACCAAATAAGCCACTTGAAAAGCAATGGGGAGAGGAATAAGACTGTATCTTGTCTGCATCAGTGAGTCACTGAATTGATTTAGCTGACTTTCCCCCTAAATGCAGCCCTAATCTGCACATGGAAGTTCTTTAGCTTTGCTGAGGGGCTCCCAGATGTAAAAGCATTTTTGCTGGCAGAGACCTGCCTCCCTCACCTCTTTGACAGATTGCTGCTTGAATGCAAGCACAATTAAACTTCAGAAGTCTTATTATGAAATCCCACTGTTCTCAGCTGTTTTAGCAGGTATCCATGGGTTTTTTTCGTGAGGTCTTAAAATGTGGGAAATTATTAGGAAAACTGACCTTGGTATGCTGCTAACAACACAAGTGTCACTGAGCATTTCACAAATACGAAAGCCTGTAGCCTTTTGGTACTGGTTACCAAGTCTCATGTTGTCAGAAATGAACTTCAGATCAGCACATTTTAAGCAGGAATGGCCAATTGGTACCTCAGCTGCTAATATTTAAAATAATGCTGACATCTAGTGGCTGGCTGCGCTCGCACACGTCTGTGCAGGGCTGAAAGCTCTTTGTGTGTGTCCAGTGTCATTCCTCACCCTTTGGAGGCAAGAGGCTCCAGATGGAAATATCACCTCTCCTAGCTGTGCATTATTCAAACAGAGAACATGCATCCTGGTTCCGCAGAGATGGTAAGATAAATAAATTTTAAAAAAATTTACAAAAAATATTATTCCTCTTTCAGAGATGGGAATTACCGTGAGATAAAAGAAATTAGAAGCCAGGTGGTTAAAAGCTGATGAGGTCAAGACTGCTGCCAACTGGAACTGAAGAAAACTGAAGAAGAGTCCAGACTTCCTCAGAAATATCAGATGTTTGAAAATAGTGAGATTTGATCTAGAGTGAGGCATATCCAACTCCTCCTCACTGTCAGCCCAGAGCCCTCTCACAGCACGTGGTTGCTGGCCGGCTCTGCCCTAGAGCACTGCTGCTCCTGGTCCAACCAGGGAGGAGACTTTCTGGGTTGAATTGTCTGTAGTGACCCATATGCAAAGAGAACACACCCAGAAAAAGCAGCTGGACATTGAGAGACCCTAAAGACAGCCAAGAGGACCCTGAAACATGGCCAGAGCAAAGATTAACAGTGTCTTGTCCTGTCTTACCTGGACAGTGAGAGAGACCTACAAGCTACAAATCAAATAAACTTATATGAGGTTGAACTTCTTCATAAGGAAGTTCAGCAAGGAAAAATTGTACAGATCTCATTTTGGCCCTATACTGCAGCTCTGCTCAATTTAACTGCCAGAAAACTGGAAACATCTAAGAGGCACATCTCCAATAAATGATGGTCACTGCTATACACCCCTCCCTTACTGCATTTGCTTCCGGATGTATTAAAAAGCAAGAACAGACCCCTTCCTCATGCAGCACATTTAGATTTTCCAGGATAACTTAAACATCAGGTCCTTGAAGATAAGACTGGAAAGCTTTGTATACATCCACATGCTGACTAAACTGTGAGACAGTTCCCTCTCTTCTTATGCAAAGCAGGTCTGAAATTTTCTCAAAATATTGGTTGTTAGAAGAGCATGATCCTGCCTCTGACCTGGCACGGGAGTAAAACAGATAACCCCGAGATGAGCAAGCCAGCCTTCCTCATGCTCAAAATGCAGTTGTGCCATTTTCTTGTGACAGGAGGTGCATGTTCATCTGGGAACAAGTTACTGGAGTAGAAATTGGACTCCCACCTGGAATACTGTGCCTGGCTCAGAGGCCCCCAACATAAGAAGGTCTTGGACCTGTTAGAGTGGGTTCAAAGGAGGGTCACAAAGATAATAAGAGAGCTGGAGCACCTCTCCTACGAAGACAGACTGAGAGAGTTGGGGTGGATCCAGGGAGACTTCATAGGACTTTCCAGTATCTAAAGGGGCTACAAGAGAGCTGGAGATGGACTTTTTACAAGGGCGTGCAGTGACAGGACAAGGCTGTAATGGCTTTAATCTGAAAAAGGGCAGATTTAGATTGGTTATTAGGAAGAAATTCTTCCCTGTGAGGGTGGTGAAGCACTGGCACAGGTTGCCCAAAGAAGCTGTGGATGCCCCATGCCTGGAAGTGTTCAAGGCCAGGTTCGATGGGGCTCTGAGCAACCTGGTCTAGTGGAAGGTGTCCCTGCCCATGGCAGGGGAGTTGGAATTGGGTGATCTGTAAGGTTCCTTCCAACCCAGATCATCCTATGATTCAATGAAATACACTTCATAAAGTTACTATTCCATCACTTTTTTTCCCAGTCCAAAGCAACTGTTGCTGTACTTCACAACAGTACCTTGCCTTCTCTCAGAGCAGACTTTCGTGGAGGAAGGCTGGTCTACTTTTTTCAGTGCCAAGGAGTGTTGGAGAGAACAGGTAACAAAGCAGACAACAAGATCTCATAGGTACAGAATCAAGAAAGCATGTAGACTGGCTGAAAATCTGACAGGAGCAAAAGATAGTTTAGGGAGAATCACAAAAGGCAGGACCATACCGAGATTACGGATCATTCAGGAAAACCTGCATGTAATGAGGAGATGAATTCACACTTCAAGACAAAAAAATACCATACTTCAGTACCAGAAAAACAGATATCAGTTGAGCCCATCTCATCAGAGTACAAGCCAAGAAGTCCAGATGCAGCAATCCATCTTCACCAATTTCGCAAATTTTCATATATCTAAAAGCATGTATGAAATACCAAAATCCTGAAGCAATAAAGTGTTGCATGAAATAGCAAAGTCCTGAGGCAATAGAGGCACTATGTGGCCCATGTGATCTGTGCTGGTTTTCATCTCATTACTCTGGCAACTTTCCTACAGGCTTAAACACAATTCTTAGCAACAGTAAACATGTTATTCTAAATACCTTGAACAACGAACATTGTCTTGTTTTAACATATTTCTCATACCAAGACAAAAATATATCTGCAAAACAGTGGCCAATTAAATCATCACAACGGATTGACACAGGAACACTTTTCCTGAGGGCTGAAGACAACTTCTCTCTAGTATCCCCAGCCCCAGCAACATAAGACAATGTTTTTAATTTCAACTCTCATTACTTTGAGAACAATTACTCAAATCCATGTCCCACCAAATTCAAAGTATTTACTGAAGATTCGAGTACAAAGAAATGGAGAAAAGCACTCCAACAGATGTTTCATTTCTCAGAGCTGCAAATGCCTCAGCAGTACTGGCAGCCAGCAGCGTAGAGAACTCAAAGCTTCATTTGCAACTATTTGCCATCATTACCCAATACTCCCTCTGAGATGACTTCAACCTCTTCACAACAGAGTCCTCCATAAAACACGGAGGAGAGTGACCTCTAAAAAACCAAGAAAGTATCTGGAATGTTTAGAATCACTATCAGAGTGAGGGATTCCAACACAATAATGCAGGCCACACACAAGTAGACGTCCAGTTCTTCCACAAGAAATACTTAAAATGACCTTTTCTACTCTACAACAGCCAAGAAATCCAAGCACATGCATTGAGACTTAGCTGTCCCTGGTGATTTACTAAGAGAAGTCATTGTCGAGGCATTAACAAAAACGACTTTATTAATGATGACATTACAATCAAATGATAAGTAACAGATGATTGAACAGAAATTAAATGGTAATCAACTGGTGATTAAGTGATCATTGAATATATCACTCATTGAACAATGAGTGATTTGACAAAGATTTAAATGATGGTTTAGTAATGATGATTTAGTAATTCAGACAGCTGTCAAACACTCCACTATTTAACACACTTATAATTAAGCTATAGTTGGATACATATAAACATCACTAGCACATGATATACTTTTAAGACTCAAAGTAAAACGCTCCTTACCTTGCTGAAGAGATCAGACGCTGGTAAAGGGTCTCTCAGCCCTGAGGAGTGATCTGGAGAGGTGTCCCTGCTCACAGGGAGATCAGCAGCAGAGCTCAGGGGGCTCAGGGAGCCACGGGAGCTGACAGGACAGAGCGATGGACTTGCAGTCAAACCCTGCCTTGGTGTCTGCGCACGTGTGCGGCTGCAGCAACTTTAGCTCTGTCTGGTCCCAGCTTGGGCTGCTGCTGTTATCTCTGGATCAAACACGGCCCAGGTGCCTCGGTCCCTGAGAAGATGCAGCCTGGAATGGCTGTCACAGAGGGCATGGCTGGGCCAGGATTAGTTGGGCCGGGATCAGCCCGGCCGGCTCGCCTGAGCCAAAGATCCACTCACGCCATCGGAGTGTGGGCATCCACCATGGAACCATCACCAAATTTACCAGTACACACTTATTTGCCACATCAACCTAAACTTAATTATTACTTCAGTACTGCTGCCAGCACAGAACTTACATTTAGCAGCTCCTTACATAAATATTTGCCTGAATATTTGTTAGAGAAAATATAATAGTTATTAAAAAGTCATTATTGAGGTTTATCCAGAAAAAAAACCAAACTCACTGCTCTCAAATATTACATACACTGCTGAAAATTTGCTAACAGGCTGTTACACTCTTTTAAAGGGGAAGGTTTTCAATTCAGATCTCGTACACTTTTAATATGAAAAGCAGTGATTTATTTTATTCCATTTCTTTACACTTTCCATACATAGAACATTCACAAGATCCATAATAAAAAAAAGACCTGTTTGGAAACAGAACAGTATTACTCTACCTTGCAGAAGGACTCCCATCCTAAATGCTGTACCAATCAATCATGTCTATGGCAGTACATTAGCAATGACTCAATCAGAAACGTAACCAAATATAAAATAAACCTGAAAATTACCTAAGCTATAAATTTATAAATTTCTTGACTAGGTGCTAATGTCAATCCTCTTGAAGACAAAACCACACAAAAAAGAATGTTCAATTAATAAAGCTAAATATCCATCCAAATTTTACTTCACTAGAATAAATATACCAGAAAGCTCTAAAAAAAGTTCGTTGTGCCCCTCATTAATGCAGCAAAATGATACTGACAAGAAGCAGATCAAACTTTTTGCTCAGAGCACATAACAGTCCTTTGCCCCGAAACTTCAACACAAGAAGTTAACAGGTCTATTCCCTGAGCCAAGGATTCGACCCGAGCCTATGGAAGGCTTCCAAGTCCTCAAAAAGCTTCATAGGAATTTACCTATTCAATTAAGATGATTGTTTCGAAGTGTCAAGAACAGAAAACCAGTTCAAAACTACATATTGGTATAAATTCACTTAGCTGTAAAAATTTTGCGATGCTAAACATAGAGTTTGTCTACGAAGATTTCTTTCAACAAAAAAAAAATTCAAATTTTTTCAAAAATAGTTCATAAAAAAGGACACATCTGATGAACTTGTATTTGAACAGCAGCAGTTCCAAACTAAAGTGGAGTGGTTTTTAACAGTTCTGGGTTCAGTTTTTGCCTTCAACATGAGAAAATACTGTTTTTGGAACATGTCCTGAAAAAGTTTGGAAAATTAACTCATTTATTTAGCTGTGCATTTCCCTCTCCTCACCTTTTCACACAGCATTACCACAAGCTTGCAATTTATAGTACTGATAGACACTTCTCTTTTCAGCAGTTGCTCAGACTACAAAGCAAACAGTCTCAGCCAGATAACAATCTGGTAATCTAGCAAAATCTAGTAAAAAATGCATCCAAGCATGACCTTTGCAAGTTCATTTTCAAAATCTGAAACTGGAGCATGTTAAAAATAATGAGTTGCAAAGCTCCTTAATCATTACAAGAAAAAAACATAATTCAATTTCCTGCAAGGAAGTTCCACAAAATTAAAATACCAAGGCAAGAACAAATTTATAGAAGTGGAGGGAAACACCTAGATAACTTATTTACAAAAAAATTGTCCCCAAAACACAAAATCTTCATTTGCAAGCATTTTAACAGATTAGCCACAAATATTCTCTGCATGCTACTACAAATTGTTTTGATAGATGAAAGGCACATTACCACTAAATGGTAATGGAATAGATGCTGTGCGAAAATAAGATAATGCACTTTCCCAACACAGTTTCACAGGGACAGTCCCCTACTGAAAGGGGACTAAACCACATACACTGACAAATCTCTGAGGAAAAAAAAAAAACAAAGATAAAAATCAGGGGTTATGTAGAGACAGGTGTACTAATATTGTTCTGAGGTTTCTTTGGACAGGAGGGCAGTCTTGACATCATCATAAATGATACTTACAGGGCACTTCAGGAACTTTTCAGGCTACCCATGCAACTGAGTTCTTTTTCCACTGATCAAACCATTGCAATTACAAACACCTTCACTTATGGCAAGCTGATATCCATCCACATGACAGCTCTGTTTACGTTCACCCCAGGAACTGTCTCACTGGGGTGTTCTCCAAGTTGTTAATAATCACTTCAGGGGGAAAAGCATTTGTTCACTACTTTCACTGCAGACAATAATCCAAGCTAGTATGAATAGAATTACTTCCTTTGGGAAGTATGCATGTTGGCAAGAGTAATCCAACCACTTTTAAGTGCATTTTATCACAATGCTAAAATATATACACATACACATATGACCATTAATTGGCCTGTATTAGCAATAGCAGCTCTATCTGCCAACTACCACTAGGAACCAATCTTTGAGATATTTCTTGCCTTGTGGTTGCGCAAGTTTAGCCAGAGGTACTTGTGTTCCAAGAGACAGATGGATGCTTCCAGTGAGAATACAAAAAACAGAGGAAATAAGAGGGAGTGCAGATCTCAGTAAGGGATGGCAAATGTAAAGCAGAGGAAACAGCAGAGCCATTTCACATTAAGACAGCTAGCAAAAACCTTCAAAGGTTACATAAAATCAATACCATAAATACCCTGCCAAGTTTTATTGCTACATACCGTCTAATACTTTTTATTTCAAGTAGTTTATTGTTAGGTTCAAGTCAATCTCAAGTTTGCTCTTCATACAGCAATGTCATTCACCTCTCCCTCAGATATATTGTGTGATGTTTTAATGAATGGAACAACTTAGGTCTATTCACTAAGACAACATGAACTTTGTTTTTAACAGCCCATAAATTATTCTGGCACATTAGCCTATCATTGAAAGCATAAAGAATTTAAAATCTTAAGGTGCGAAACAGTTCTTTTTTTAAAAAATAAAAGTAACAGGGTTACGTAAAATCTTACCATTTCTTTACTTCAGCAGCTTTCATCTCATCAACTGCTGCCCAAGTGAAGTGATAACTAACAGCTGCCTACTAGGCATGCTGGCCAAGAAGGCATAAAATGTTTTTCTTATTTAGCCTTATCAAATACACCTAAAGATTTCCTAGAATAGTATGTTAATCGCACCAGCTTTTGCAGTTCTACTTAAGCTCTATTCACTTTAAGATTATAAGCCCACCTCCTTCCAAAGAGTAACAATGCTTTCAAAAACTTGAGTCCTCAGACCAACCTCAGTCTCTACCTCATCTGAAATCTTATCAGTGATGAGTACATGGAATCACTGAAAACAAAATGAAAACAGAATTAAGCAGATCTTACAAAAAATTGTAATATTTTTGTTAAATAAAATACAATACCAAGGGAACAGGTTCTCAGCCTTTAAGAATGCCCATGACTTGTGGCACGTCCCTCTGCTCACACAATAGCACAATGTAAGCTTCCCTGACAAACCATCACTAAACTAAGGACCATTTACTGCAGTTCCTCAGCACACATCTTAATACTTCTATGTAAGTATGTAACTGTCCTATGTGAGCAGGGGACACACAGGCTTGATTCAGGAAAAGCACTGCCTGTTGGAATGCTCTTTCATACACAGGCGCCAGGGCCACAGTCAAAGAGAAACCCTAACAGTAAGAGGGTGAAAGTAAATGAGGACTAGGTAGGACACAAGGACCCTGCACAAACCCCTGACTCCATTTCTTCCCTTCGAGCCACAGTAATTTCTCTTTCTGTGGCTATAAATTACTAAACTACTCAAAATCACTTGGAGAAAAGTCTCTTAGGTTCAATGCTACAGTTAATCCACTCCCTACAGATCAGTCACCACAAGAATGTAAAAAACAAATGTCCTTCCTAAAGAACCCTACGCTGACATAACTGACCAATGATAATTTTCCTACCTTATCTGTGGTTATCTTTAAAGTCAGATCAAAGAGAAACTCCACTGAAAAAAGATAATCAGCCATTCTCTTAACAGTCACAACTTATCAGACACTCTTCTGTTTGACGTTTGAATGTGTGTTTATATCTGTTGCTTCTGTATTTACATGACACTTGTTCTTCTGTCTTAGTGAAAAATTTCTATCCCCGTGGGCTACACAAATCAATCCCCCACCCGCAGACATGGACGATGTCCAAGATGATTAAGTTTTCAAATTTCCAAATTACAGTAGTTGCAATAAACAAACAGGTTCCACAACTTGTCAGTGCAGCTGAATTTCTTAGTGCAGCTAAATTTCTATAAAAATAACACTATGTCAACAGAAGTCTTCATTTATTTCCAAGTGTTCAAATTGTTACTACACATACGCCATTCAACTATTTTTTATTTGAACATTAAGGTAATTACAGTTGCAGGGCTCATATTTCCAGTGGCCTCTCTGCAGAAGATACTACCAGAGCAAAACAAGAAACATTCCACATGGCTAACAATATGACATTTGAGTTACCAGAATTACAATCATCATTTTTTTTTTTCTGCTAACAGATCACATAAGTACGTAACTGGGGCATTTCCTTTAACAGAAATATCAAAATTAGTACTGCACTTGTTTATTTTCAATATTAACATTTCCACATACGAGCAACATGGTACATGACAGTTTGATTATCACACATACAGTACTTTGGCAGCTCTAACTGTGACGTTTTTCCCCCTAAGCTCCACGGTAGGTTTATTTTATAAAACATATTGCTAATATGCCCTGCATAAACACGAAGAATAAAATGCATCTTTCTTTTGTCACTTCAGTGGGAAAGGGAGCAGTGCTCTTACCCCATATTACACAGCCTTGTCATACATGCACAATTTTCTTTCGTGAACACTTCTACATGTATCCTAACTAATATTTTTTCTGCAAGAAAATAATCTTTATTAAAAAAAAAAAAAATCAGAATTTTCTTCTCAAATTAGAAAGACTACAGCCATGGATGATGACATGACAAATCACTACAGTTTATTTCAAAATAATACTGAATGCGTCAAATTTTTATCAAGGTTACTTGTATATTATTGTCTTACAAGCACATCAGTCACCTGATCAACTCATCCCCTTTTGAATTCATTTGTGAAACTGTCTGGTTTACTTAGATACCTACTAATAACTAATAGTTCGTGCTTAACAAATACTAATTTCTTTGAACACCTCTACCATCAATTTCCACAAGAGAACTAACCACTGTAATAAACTTTTTCACTTCACTCTCCCCAAATGAATGATTTTAATTTCTCACCTTCCTGAACACAATTATATTGTACTCTGATACACAACTGCCACCCAATGACCTATTACCACAGTAATCTAAGTGAGGACAGTATTCCCTCTAATGTAATCATGCACTTTGAAGTAGCTACATGAGAGTTTTAAAGTAAAGTGGATGAAATCTGGTTGCAAAATTTCAGATTTAAAGGAACAAAATCATATATACATACTGCAATAACAAATATCTAGAACTTGTCTACAGTGATATGAAACATTTCATTCACTCACTTGTGATATTTTAGCAGCTATTTCGTATTTATTCTATTTGGTCCAAATAGCCCTACACGATGTTAGCAGTCACTCAGAAAAGAATGTTGTGCCCAAAAACACATCTGCTACCATAAACATCTCTTCAACCTTTAATTCATCCTCCAGCAATTCTTAAAAATTTAAGATTTCCTGAGCTATAAAAAATCCAGATCTTAATTTATTTGTAATATGTCATATTTGTACAAATATTTAATATTTGTAATATATACTTCATGAACTCAGCCATTTAATACCTATTTGCATTGAATTATGAACTCTGCAGCACAGGAACAGCCTGTGTATGGCACTTACAATCATGTCTGCAATAACAACTGTACTAAGATGTTCCATAATTAAAAAATGTTTATCTATACAAAGTTTAGAAACTACAATTACTTTACCAACAAATGGGAAAATTACAGTCAAACTAATTAGGTTGGACATTCACTACATACTACATATAGAAATGTCCGTTTTCATGACGTTTTATCTTCTTGCTTCAATTAACTGAATTAAGTGAGAAAATCAATTCTTCTCCAATTTTGCTCCCATTTATTCCCCGTAGTTATTATGTGCCAGCTAACTTTGGTCTTTCACCAGTAACTTCCATTCTGGTGTGCCCCTTATCTTTTCAAGTTCCACATGGCACTTGTGACTCGGTGCCACCAAGAAGCCCTTCCAGTGGGGCAGCTTCTGGTCTAGCAGAACGGGGCAGAGGCTTTTCTTACCAGAGCACTATCAGGTCAGGCAGTGTGGATGGGGCAGGAACATGACAGACAGACATTTTGGCTGCATCAGTTTTAACCCTGTTTGACTGCTTAACCTGTGTTACAGTCTAATTTAAGCATCATTGTTTATGCAATACTCTCAATTGAACAGAAGCCCTACAAAGACAGGTCAACTGTTCCTTTTTTATAGAATAACTGGTTAGTATGTGTTCCAGAATGAATTTAATGCAAACCTTGAAAAATGTACTAACTAATAACCACATGTGGATCTTTTAAATACTGTCTTACTCTGAGGTATATGTCTATTACTGTAAAAGTTTATGCATCACATCTAGAATTCAAGAAAAAAGGCTATTTGTATTTTCTAGGTCAAGCAAACTACAGAAAAATGAGAAAATTAGCATGTGTTTTGTGTTCAAGTGTTATTGTTTAGCTTAATACTTCATGCAAGTAATGCAAAAAAAGCTATATACTCAAGACTGTTTACATCTGAATAAATAGGGTAAATTAGCAAATACAGTATTGAAAACTATCTACAAAAATGTGTTTTCCCCAGTATTCACTGTTTGTATCAAGTCTTAAAGCAGAAAGCTGCAGGGCAATACCAAAGAGAATGTAATAAAAGGAAAAATTAAATTGACATTTTAAGAAATCTCAGAAAATAAATTTGTATTAACTATGAACTAAACTGAAACTAAACCAATGACTAAAGCTATTAGGTGGCCTTATCAGCAAACACCTTCAATCAAAAGGCCATAAACAAGTATGCTTTACATGTTACTTGATTTGTTTATTTTACACCATGGGGTGAAAGCAACACAACTCCTTTTAGTAAAGTATACACAAATAGCCTCACTCAGAATACACTTTTAATGCACATAAAAAAAGTATTCATCTTACAAATTGTTTTGCAATCCAAATATACAATAGCTTGGAAAACAATATTTTAGAAAACTAAAGCCAATGTAAAAAGACTGCTTAATACAACTACATGATATAAGTTTTTGTATGGCTCTGTCTTTAGAGTTTTCTTACTGCATCATCAATATCAGAAATCTGTTCCTTCAGCTGATTCCACTGTTCTGGATTTAAAGAAATACCTGAAATGCATTAAAAATAAACACTTAGGACAAAAAGAAAATCGTGTGCAGTATTCTTGTGTAATTACTATAAAGGCTAGTTTCATACACAAAGTCTATGTCATAACTATTTTAATGCCTGAGCTATTTCAACAACCACCTCAGTTACAAAGTGAAACTGCTCACTACAATTTAACTTTAGGTTACCTCTAGACAAGTTTACATTGCAAAGAGAATGCTTGTAACAAAAAATTTTGCAAGTATTAGGCTAAACACAAGAAGGGAAATACAACTCCAGCCTTAATAGAAGGCAGTACAAAAGCCCAGGGTGAGAAGTAGGAAATCATTCATATTCCTGCTGGCTCCTAAAAGCCATACCTATGTGGACTAATTTTCTATGCACTTTTCAGGTACTATAATTCTGGGGTTTCCCCCCCATTTTGTTTCTCAAAGCACTGTAAATAACACATACTATAAGTAACCTTTTGGAGAGATTCTATTACACTCGCTAACACAAACCAACATAAGTTATTTCTTCTTCAAGTTCACTATAGTTTCCAGTAACATTCAATCATTAATCATTTAATAAGTACCCCACAAACCATCTCCTCAGTTCCATATCTGTCCTCATCTTCCTCAAGGTTGAGTCCAGGCACATGTTTCATTTGTGCTTTAGTCTCCTCATTCTTCCCCTACAATCTCTATGCCAATTCTGTGAAGAGTGCAGGCACACAGGGTTACCTCTCATACTTTCTCTGGCCAAGCTCTTCTACTATTTACCCCCACTCTGCTCCCTCAGTGATCAGGTGTCCTTCATTGCTTTCTCCCTGTAGGTGAAGCAGGGCCTCAAAACAGCCAAAACTTTGAATTCCACTTTTTGAGCTCACGGTCAGTTTTTTTTCCTTTTTTTCCCATCAGTGTCTTATGAGGGCACCACCATAATTTACAGCAGCAAGTAGTGTGCATGGAGCTTCTCTAAGCAGTTTTCCACCAGCCTATAGCGTGAAGATTTCTTTTTGAACACAGGTCAGGTATGCTAACCATTATTAGGGGACCAAGCATCATCAAAATGTCCCTCAACTACACACCAGACCAACTGCACAAAGTTCAGACCTGGTGTTTGAAACACTCTGACAATAATTTAAAATGCTGGGTTTATTTTTCTGTCTTATTATAGTATTTCAACTACTTATACTGGTTTTAGGATAGCTAAATAGGTGGCTTATGAGTGCATTAATGAAATATTTGGCTCACATACTGTATCAGACTACTATTAAATTTTATCCTAATAAAATTCAGACCCTTTTGCTGCATTGATAAACATTTCTACCTACATCATGTAACTTTTGTCACTAGGTCCACCCACCAAATCTCATTGCAGTTTGCCACTCAAAGTGCATATACTACTGAATTTCACCTCAAAACACAGCAGGGTAAAGTCCTTAAAAATTCATCTTTTTTATTAACTAACAACAAATCCAAACCAAGAAATGTTCCTGTACAACACCAGTACACCTGTTCATGCAAACCTATTCTCAGTGGTTATTCAAGAAATGTTGAAAATGCTTCTCAAACTTTTCAAATTACTGTTCACTGAGTTGCTCCTGAACACACCATAAGAATGTAACAAACCTTATGCTGATTGTATGTCTTCAAACTTCAAACTTTGCAGCCTCCCAGTACAGGAAGGCTGGGGAGGGACTTTTTGCAATGGCAAAAAGTGACGGGGCAAGGGAGAGTGGCTTCAAAATGGAAGAGGGTACATTTAGACTGGATATTTAGAAGAAATTCTTGCCTGGGAGGGTGGTGAGGCCCTGGCACAGATTGCCCAGGGAAGCTGTGGATGCCCCATGCCTGGAAGCGTTCAAGGCCAGGTTGGATGGGGCTTTGAGCAACCTGGTCTACCGGAAAGTGTCCCTGTCCATGACACGAGGTTGGAATGAGATCTGTAAAGTCCCTTCCAACTCAAACCATTCCATGACTCTATGAATCCCCAGGGCAGAATGTTTCATACTTACCTCTTTCATTGATGCAGTACGAAAAATGATAAAAATTAGACTTTTCTAAGAGAAGCAACATAACATTAAGCACAGCACTACTCCTGCAACTGTCCTCACATCCTCATCTTGAAGCGCAAAAGTTCTGAAAGTGGTTCACAGTGAAGGCTTGCCATGACAAGCAACTATCCAAGCAGCAATTAAAGGTATAAGGGCTTGTGCTGTACTGCAGATTAGAAACTTGGTACCAAAGCTTGATGACTTGAGATACTTCTCCCTCTACTAAAATCTTCACTTTTTTCCTCCAAAATTAGTCACATTAAATGTTCTGATTTTTTTAATCAAAAATTTAATAGAAACTGAAGGACCTGGTTGTTTTAACAAAATTAACATCTTATAAAAATGATTAAATCTTTTCAGTGAATTTTGAAATAAGAAATCCAATTGTATTAAAAAAAATTGTGTTAACTAAGTTAATCAATTGGGGGCAAAAGTATGGCTATGTTATGGTCATGTTTATAAGTCCTCTACCAAATTTGCTTGTATTTGATGCCTTGCTTTCCATAAAACATGGAGGATCTATTTAGGAAAACAGACTCAGGCCAACAAACCCACTTTGCTCTTATGTATAATCTACAGATTAAACTAATTCTTTGTTAAAATATAAATTATAGGAAAGTAAAAATATTACTCTAAAAATATCACATAGCATCAAAGGATAAAAATATGATACACAAAGTTCTACTGCAAACCCAATGTTTAATACGAAGTAACATCAAGCAGAACAATACCTTTTCTGCCAGGCTTCATTTCACCTTCTTGATCCATCCAGTATTCTCTAATATCAATTAAGACTTTTCCTTTAAAGTCCCGAACACTGACATACCTCATTTTGCCAATCTGTCAAAACACACATAAAGGTCTTTTAGGTATTTTACATATTACAGCATTCACTTTCCCCAGCAGCATTAGACTCTGACATGTGACACTGCACACTGCGGCTTATTTTAGACACCAGAGAAACAACTAGATTAAAAGCTTAACTCAGAGTAGTCAGTAGGCTAATAAGCAATGACTTTAAATGAGTTGAGCAGGCAATGCTCAATGTAGAAGTAGCTCTCCCAGAATAAAAATGTCTGTATTATTTACATGCTTGCTTATTATAAAAGTCATGAATTTACTGTTTTCCGAAATAAAATTTTGCCTTTGTTTCCAGCAGCTGTAAATGAAGACAGGAAAAAGGGACCTTACTCCCAAGTGTAAATTTTAGTCCATTCCACAAGTGCAGAAAGCAAATTAGATATTCACGTACAATGCCTGCCAAAAAAAAACCTCTCTGGTAATTGTGGGGCTTTTTTTTCTTTTTTAACACAGTAAATACAGATGGAAGTTAAAGTTAGCCACCTACTGTCCCATGCCCACTCCCAAATCCTCTCAGGTACCTCATTGTACAAGGTGTTCCAATAAACCATTCAAATCTTGTAAGTTTACTGGCACATAGCATATTATGAAATGACTCCTGAGTTCCATAATTTCTGCACCAATGTCTTCACTGAATTACATGGGCACCTTTTTTTTTTCAGGGGACGGGAAGAGTGAGTGGGAGGAAGAATTAAACCAACAACTACACAATACACCACACATTTAGGCTTATTAAAGATCTTCCCAAATATGATAAAAAACTATTTATTCACATAAATTCAAAGTACATGGTGAATTGGAGAACCAGAAATTAGATAACAAAACCACAATCAAATAAAATTTCTCACAATTTCTGTAAGAAATCCTTAGAATTTTGCATGCACCTTCTGGATACATTTTATGAAGAAAGAACACATTATAAAGTAAACAATTTTAAAATAAAATACTCCTTCCTGATAAAATATTACCTTTCAATTTCCTTTATCTATGCATCTTGCATTTTGATACAACCCAAGAGGGGTCCAAACACTCTAGCATTAAGTCTGACCAGACAGATTGAAAAACTCTCCCATTAAGTACACCGATTCACAGATGTTTAAGTCATACGCTCTTATTTCACAAAACTGACACAAACATGAACACTTTTATGTTTGCCTAAAGAAATTTTTCTTCTTACGCAGATCATGCCACAAGACTTCTAAAATTAATAATAAAACAATTAGGACATATCTATATAACATAAGTCTGAAGCACTTTTCCTACTTCAAAGCATCTAGTTCATTAAAATGAACAAGACATTACAGTTTATAAGACAGTATTTTTTGACCAATTAAACACTTTCACAGCACTATAAATTTAACATTCAAAAATAAAGTATAATGTCATGGCATGTTAGCTCTTTCAGACCAAACTTGGCACCAGGCCCAAGCCCCTCAGCACTGCTGGCAAAGAACATCCTAAACAGCCTACACGAACAACATTTTTTGGTTTTACCCTTTAACGCTTCGCTAACTTTTAAGGTCACCTCTAAGAAAAGCTTCAAGTAGTAGCACTCTACAGCAACTCTTTTTCCATGGCTGTGGAAGAATCTTAGTGTATTGCCAAGTACTTCCAGGTTTGTCCTAAACAATAAAATCCAATGTAATATAGCAGCTTAAAGCTGCAAATACAATGCATCAAGTGTTAACAATGTAATTTGCAAAGACTGTATGTCTCAATTCAACTACAGTAAGGTGAGAAGCAATAATGCAAAGTTCACATTTACTCAATCAGTCAGTCTACCTTAGATGGAAGCAGTTCTATATGAAAATGCTGAAATTAAGCTAGATTTCACATCACTGTTTAGATTTCAGATGAATGATCACATTAAATTTTGAACAATTTATGCAAAACTGTTCTATGCAAAAGCTGCCACCACCAAAACTTTTAAATACGCTTCTGAAGTACAGCTCCAACAAACATCTAAGGTTTAAAACCACAACCAAAATCTAGATATAAGTAAACTGATGTTTCTTGGTACTTAGCTACCTGCAATTCTGGTACAGGTTCATTTCTGAACAATTCTTTTGTTATGCAGCAGCCAATAGTCCTGGAGTAATTTCACTGACAAATGTATATTTAGATTTCTATAACCACAGCCATGTTTCAAGGGTTGCTGTGCCAGTTTTGGCTGGGGTAGAGTTAATTTTTTCACAGTGGCTGGTATTGGGCTGTGGACTGGATTTGTGCTGAACACAGTGATGATAATATAGAAATGTTCTTGTTCTGAGCAGGGCTTACACAGAGTCAAGGCCTTTTCTGCTTTTCCTACTGCCATGCCTGCAAGGAGGCTGCGAGTGCATGGGAGGAGACACAGCCAGGACAAGTGACCCCAACTGACACAGGGATATTCCATACCATATGGCATCATGCTCAGTATTTAAAGCAGGTGGAAGAAGGGAGGTACATGCTTGGGGTCTTCCCAAGTAACTGTTACACGTGATGGAGCCCTGTTCTCCTGGAGATGGCTGAAAACCTGCCTGCCCATGGGAAGTAGTGAATTAATTCCTTGTTTTGCTCTGTTTGAGTGCAGCACTTTTGCTTTCCCTATTAAATGCTTTATCTCAACCCACAAGTTTTCTCACTTCCAGTTCTCTCCCCAGTCCTGCTGGTGGTGGAGTGAGTGAGCAGCTGCTGGCTGGGGTTAAACCAGAAGAGTCATATTGACTTACAACAGTCCAGTTACTGCAGTTCAACCTTTACAGACAAGTTCATATACTTTTCATTAAATACCACAGATCCTAAGATTATACTGCTCTACTGAATTATACCAATCAAAACCACCATTTCCAAGTTTGTTTCTCAGAATAAAAAGTATTGAAATTGTGTCTCAGTTCCCTTCACAGCTATGCAACTGACTTCCTCTATGAGCTTCAGCAAGCACCTTCTTCATTATTTTTCCTGTTCCCATATTTTCTGGATTAAATGGTACACATACTGTGGAAATAGAAACGGCAAAAAAAGCTCCTTTCATATATGGACAGCACTACAAGGAGCACAACGAAGACTCCTGTAAACAGTGAGATCTGCCACACAGCAAGTTGTTCGTGAAATGCATCAGTGACCACCTAAGTTTCATAATTAATGTGCTAAACCAATCAGTTTCAGAGCATCATACACTTATATATTTACCTTCTTTCAGGAGCCTATGATAAAGTCATTACACTGGGAAATCAAAGAACTTTATGTTGAGAAATCAAAGAACTTATCTATCTCAAGTCAAAAAGCAAATATGACCAAAACTCCAAAAAAAAAAAAAGGGGGAGAGAGTGGACAGGACAACACACAGACAACTTTTAAGTAACAATGTCAGTAAATGCATGATCATGCAATGTGGTTCCACTCTGGGTAGTCATTAATGCATGCTGACAAACCTTATCCAAATCAGGCATAGGTAGATGATAGGATTAGTCAAACTAACCAAAGCACATGGTGCAGAGCTCAGGTTGGCTTGAAGCCACAGACAGGAATCTAATGTATCAACACTAAACCCCTTCACACTGACATGAATAACTCTAGTCTTTAGGGGCTCTAGTAATACATTACACAGGGGAGCAAGATAAATTTCTGCATGCTAACTGCACACAAATCCTTCAACAAACTGCAAAGTATACCAGGCTACCTATAAAATCTAAAAAGGCGAAGACCTCTAAATACATAAAATACACTTGGTCTCTTATATTGAATTAATTTTCTTCTACTAACATTTATACTATTCTTCATAAGTAGTTGCAAAAAAAAAATCATTACAGCAACAATCTCAAACAAAAATATAAAATGTAAAAATATATGAAAATGCCGAATCTTCTGAATACAGCAGTCACGATGAGCTCTATATTAAGGGAAGCTGTATGCCTTAAGAGCCCAGCCTGAGGGTGTAGAACAACAATCCTCTAAGCATCACATCATTTGAAGCCACTCCCACACACAATATGGACACCATAGAACTTTTGACTATCCTAGGAATGCTTTACATTCCACCAACTGAAGCTACACTTGTAAGTTATACTGCAAAGTCACTTCCACATCAGAGATCATTTTACTGCCGTGGGAGAAAAACTCTCCAGAAAGAAGAGTTTCTAATATTACTAAAAGTCCTAGAACAAACAAAACTGTTACCATGTAACAGCATCTTATAGCATGCTCTTCTAAGTAGAGGGGAGGGAGGGACAGTATTCTCAGACCTACTACAGCTCAATTTATCCACTGCAACATTTATCTCTTAGGAACTGGGCAGAAGTTGATGTAGCTTGAAAAATCTGACAAAGCTTCACATAATACAAGGAGCAATCCAAAAATTTTTTGTTGTTGATTACCTGAAAGGCAGGCAGACTGAGCAACACTGATGTTTTAGATCAAGGTGATATTCAAATATCTGTATTATACTCAACACCGGAAGAACCCTGTTCTTTTCAGACTAATAAGAGTCCTCTACTGTCTGTTTTTAGTAACTTTTTATTATCTTAGGTCAAAAAGGTTTCAAGAAACCAGAGCACACAAATACTTTCATTTTTATTTGAAAGTGCCTGGCTGTTTTTGCATCAGAGGAACACTAAAAGTTTTAACAGTTTTCTTCAAGGCTGGAATTTCTGAACTTGTTACAAACATAACACAAAGTTTATACATAGTTCTTTACAGTTCTAACTGCAGCTCACCTCATAAGGTATAGAATTCACTATATTATTTTTCCTACAGAGTTCAAAGCATGCCCAAGCAGAACTAAAAATATTATACACTCCCTTCAATAGGGAAGTCCAGGCATTGCCTTAAAGTTCCTCTCCTCAACATGAGGAAAGTGAGAATTGAGACACTAAAAATAACTGCCTTGTACCACAGTATCAGTTAGGAAAGTCTCTCTAGAAAACTTTTTCTTTCCCCATATTACTTTACACAGCCCAGAATCATTTAATTTAGCTTACTCTGTGTTTGGGTCACCTCACTAGACACATTTCCCATACCCTTTCACAAAGTTGAGAATCAAAGTCTCACAAATTTACATTCCTTTTCAGCCAGCTAATCAGAGACCTTTAATAGGTGATGATCCATGCCTGTAAAATACGTAATTCTGAGCTATGTATATTCTTGCACAGGTCTCAGCACACGCTGCTACTGCCTCAGCCAACCTTGGAAACTGCAATACCCTGAATTCACAAATGCACCTTTCTACTGAAAAATGTACATTCATCCCATCTTAAAAACGGGGACGATGTCAAAAATTACTATTATTATGGATGTTCAGCGATAAAATTCTCCATCATAAAATATAGTAAGAAGCAAAACTTATTCCAAGATGCTGTCTTATCATAGAGGAGCCAAGTTGTCCTTGACCTAGTTAAACAGGAATGAAGAGTCCACACTTTGGTTTCCAAGAAGCGTTTTTTCCAAGAGCCCTGATTAAAAAACATTTCCATGTAGAGACAAACCTAATCTAATATTTACAGTATACTCTTGGTAAGTGTTGTATTTACTGGCAAAATGAGCACCCAGAGCTAGCACGGGCAAAGTCAAGAGGATTAGATCAATTGCTGCAATTCAGATTCTTTTACTCAGCTGAAACCTGACCACGCTCTTCTGAGCATCTCATCTGCATGCGAGCACCGTAATCCCCTCCAGCCAAGGATTCAGGAGACCAAGACTATGCTGCCAAGAAACTCAGATCACCTCATAAAATTTATACTGAATATGATGTAACATGTTACCTTTACCAGGCTTTATGAGTCATCAATTTTACCTGAAACATATTCTCATCTCTGTTACTGCTTTGCTTAGAAGAAGCTGCACCTTTTGAACTTTCACCAGTCTTTTGTTTCTTTACAGGTTTTTCTGGAGCTGCTTGCTTTTTCCGCTTTGCCTTGGAGCAGGGGAAAAAAAAAGATAAGCATGAGCCACAACTCACTCCGTATGCTACAGAAAAGTTTACATTTTATGTCACAAACTATTACTAAGTAATGCACATTACCACCTTCCTGCTGTGAAGAGGCAGGACTCCAATACTGTGCATTTAGACTGGAATCAAAGAAATAAAACCCTTCAAATGAGCCTAATTCTGTTCCCAGTGAAGTTTACCATAATACTTTGGCTTTAAAGAGAATTTAATCAGATCAAAATACATTTCAAAAACCCTTCTCTTTTTGCACAGTAACACTGTCAGCTCAGTAGTTTTAATAAAAAAATTAAGTCTGAGAGAAATGACACTTTCCCTTCTACTCAGAGCAACAAAAAATGCAGAACAGTTTATGACTCCTCTTAAAAAAGGAAAAAAAAAACCTACAGAAGATAATGATTAAAGGATCTGGAAACCACCTCCATCACACAACTTTTTTTTTTAATCAGCATCCAACCTCTGCTCTCAGCATGATAAATTAAACATCTTTTTAAAACATTCAGACAATATCACCTGTAAATCAGGTTGTTCAGATAACTCACAAAGTTACTGTTTCTACTCACAGTTATATAGTAACCATGCTCCCCACCTCAAAAAAAAAGTGTAATACCAACATACCAAAAATTAGTCTCACCTGCTCAGATCATGTTGTGGATAACCTCTCTGAAAAAAACCCCCACCCTTCTGCCCACTAAAGCAGGCTGTCAGACTGTCTTTTCAGGAATACAGTTCCCTAACAAAAAAATCACCCCATCAACTTTTTTTCTTAAGGTCTGACAGAACACCTGATTTGCAAGGTGCAATCAAGTCACAACTGAAGCAATTCAGTAAATCAGACCAAGCCTTTTAAAGTACTACACTAAAATACCTGATGTCTGCATTACCAAATAGCACTTCTCAAAAACACGAATTCACTAGTTTTTTCTGGTTTTGCTCGTAATCACTGATACATCTATACAAGATTCTAAATTAAATAACTATTAAAAATAAACAGGAACACTCAATTTATACATTCAGAACAGTCACATTAAAATTTATCAATTCAAATGCACTCAGGTTGGCTCAGCTTTTAAGTGAGAAACTAACAGATGGTATAACAGCAAATAAAAGAAAATTAAGCAGAGAAAAAAACATGCAAACAAGATAAGCAAATGACACGATGAAGCATAGGGTAAGATAAGATTTTTATTACAGAGAAGTAATCCAGATATCAAATTGGCAGTGGTGGGTGTGGGCATGTTCTCAAAATAAGTCTAAATTCTTGCCATCAGAGCAGCTTATACAAAAGCCTTCTATCACTTGCCACAAAGCAGTAAAGAATTACAAGAACCTTGTGATCATATCTATCATATGGAATGGCATGAACAAAGCAAAATGCAACTTAAAAAAACCTTTTCCGCAAGTCAAAAAACATGTAATCCACCCAAAGTTGGAAAAGGGGTTGGTTTTTTTTAGGGCGGGGAGGCAGAGAGCTTTTTTAAGTGTCTCATAAATCACAGGGAATGACAGGCATGTTGTGACATAACGCTCACCTAATTCCTTAACCCCAGCCTGAAATAAAAGAGTTAATACAGTAATAAACTGTATATAATGTTCACCTTTTTGTCAACTTCACTATCTGAATCACTGGCAGATGAGCTTGAAGATACAAGTTCCTTTGATTTAGGCATTCTGGGAAGAGAAAAATAACATGAGAACACTACATAAGGAATACATCCCATTATGGCTGGAAAGCCATCTTCAAATCTGTTTGGACTGACTCATCTTATTCAAAACTCTCCTAAAGACTTTCCTGCCATTTCATGTACGCTTTAATACACATTGCAGACGCAATCTCAAACACTCTTCCCTCTTGTATCTCTTCTCCTTTTTACTGCAACTGTACTAAATGCAGTAAGTGATTTGGCTTCTGAACTGTTTACAGCAGAACAATTTTTCACAAGTGTCATACATCCCCAGACACGGCAAAAACAACAGTGTAAAAAATAAAATATAATGCCGTCCTCCAGTTAAATCCTTTATATGACATTCACATATATAGTTCATTAAGGTCCTCTCATTGCCTGTACTCTGACGTGGGCATTTCACCCAGTTGGATTCGCAAGCAATGTGCTGCATAATCGTCACACATAAAGATGAAGATCCCACCAACACAACAGTCTGAAAAACGCCTCAGTTACAGTGAACCACAGCACTGCAATTAATATTTCCACTGCAGCTTCAACACATCAGTCACTAGAGTCTATTCATTTGCCAGACAAGCGGACATTCAGCATTCCTTGAATGCGTGCTGCCAGGTGTGCTCGTACATCACTCTGGTATGCAAATATGTGGTTAGATGTAGCGGTTGCACATCTTTCCTGCTACTAGCAACTCTTTGTAACACATCCATAGCTCTTTTGTTCTTTCAGAATAAAAACAGGCATCCTAGAGAGAAACTGTGATATGAACCACAGCTAGGAAAGGCTAACATAATACTAAAAGATATTTTGAAGCGTTGTTGAACTGGCAGTGAAAAAAACCCCACATATGCAAATTAAAAAAAAAAAAAAAACAAACACCACGGAGTCCAAATAATGGTAATGAATCAACGTGGTTCTAAAGTGGAGCAAGACCTGTGGTAACAGCTTGGAGCACTGCGATGGAGGCTGGAGCACCGCACAGGATACAGGGAATGGGGAAGCACACACAAGCCACGCTGTAAGATGGAGGCAGAGGAGTGCTGGAATGGGACAATGTGAAAATAAGCACAGGGATGACACTGAGTCTGAAAAGCCAAACGATGGTGCGCGGGGATGACCCCAGGGGTCCGCGCGCGAACGAGGAAGGGACAACATGGAGGAAGGTGTGGGCGGAAACCGGAGGAAAAAGGGATGCGGGGCGGTGGGAGCCCCCCGGAGGGGCCGAGCGTGAGGCGACACGGCGGGGCAGGCGAGGAGGGGGGTGAGGGCGATGAGACGGGCCAGGCGAGAGCGGGGAAAGGTAAGGAAAGGAAGGCGAGCCGGGAAGACCAGGTAGGCGGATCCCAGCCGCCATTTTCCTCCCCTATTCCTCTTTTTCCACGGCTCGTGCCGCCCCCCGAGGAAAGGACACCGAAGACCCGAACAAGGATGGGGGTGGAATGGGGCGAGGACACCCAAGTGCTCCCGAGGCAGGGCGGTAGCGAGGGGACCGCGGGTCACCCGCGGCGGGGCGACAGAAAGGCAGCACGGGCTGAAGCGGGCCGGGGGTCGCCGGCGGGCCGGGTCCGCTCCCGGCGCGGGGGGCGGGGGGGGGGGGGGGGAGCGCGGAGAGGCGCCATCTTCTCCCTCCCTCAGACCCTCCGCGCCCCCCAACGTGGCAGCTCCCCCTCGGCAGAGGCGGCCGCTCCCCAGCGGGGCAGCTCTCCCGCAGGGCACCGCGGGCACTCGAGGAACACGGGGCGGCCTCCCGGCGGGGCTGCCCTGGGCGGTGCCGCGGGGGGCGCGCGTGGGGACCCGGCACTCACGTCCTGCTCCGCGCGTGGCCGCTCCGCACCGCGACACGGACGGAACTGACGCGCCGCGGAACGCCCGCCCCGGGCCGCTCACGTGGGGAGGCGGGGCGGGGAGGGGGCTGGCTTTAAAGGGGACGCGGGGCGCTTTGTCCCTTTTGTCGCCCGTTCGCGCCCCCGCCGAGGGGGCGGCGGCAGGGAGCGGGGTCACAGTGATGGGAAGGGAACCTTTGCGGAGTCACAGAACGTCCTCCGTTGGGAGAGAATCACAGGGATCACAGGATATGCTGAGTTGGAAGGGATCCACCAGGATCATCGAGCCCTGCACAGGACGTCCCAAAAGTCACACCGTGTGCCTGAGACGTCCAAACGCTTCTTGAACTCTGTGAGGCTTGGTGCTGTGACCAATGCCCTGGGGAGCCTATTCCAGTGCCCAACCACCTTCCAGGTGAAGAACCTTTTTCTAATGGCAAATCTAACCCTCCCCTGACAGGGCTTCAGGCCTTTCCGTCGGGTCCTGTCACTAGTCACCAGACAGACGAGATCAGCGTCTGCCCCTCTGCTGCCCTTCATGAGGCAGCTGTAGACTGCAATGGACTTTAGGAAGAATTTCTCCCCAGAAAGGGTGACTAGACAATGGAACAGGCTGCTCAGGGAGGCAGTGGATTCACCATCCTGGAGTAGCGTAAGGAAAGACTGGATGTGGCACTCAGTGCTATGGTCTAGTTGACAAGGTCGTGTTCGGTCATAGGTTGGACTCGATGATCTCAGAGGCCTTTTTTAACCTAGTTGATTGCACGATTCTGTGAAGTCTCCCCTCAGTCTCCTTCAGGCTGAAAAAAATCCACAATAATTAATAAATGGCTGTTTTTTGACACACTGCAGCAGTTCCTCGATGCCGCCCGGGCAGCGGCGTGAGGCGCTGTGGCTGCGGTGGCTTTGCATAGGGAAACCGCGGCCCTGCCACACGTGGGCTGCCCTCAGGAACCACTTCTGCTGCTTCCCCTCCTGCCACCGCCTCCCCCTCCTGCCACCGCCTCCCCCTCCTGCCACCGCATCCCCCTCCTGCCATCTGCAACTCAGCCTTCCTTCTCTCCCTGCAAGGCTATGTCGGTGGGGACCGGAGAGCATCAGAGAGCCCCCCCACTCACGTCGGGTCTGAAACACTGGAGGCTAAGGTCAAAATAGTCTCAGCACCTCTTTTAAACATTTACTTCTTAAAAGACCTCCAAGCAAAAAAAGAACGTGAAGACATATTGACAATCTTGCCTGTATCTGTACTGTGTTTGCACTGTGATGCATCCCACATGCCCTGCCGAGGACTTGAAGAGGGACTGTAGGCTGAGTTCATCTAAACAACTTCTGCTTCTGAGACACACCAACGTGGAAGGGAGGAGAGGAGGGGGTCCTCTGCCCTCAAGCTTTGTGAGAGGAGACTTAGCAGCCTTTGCAGACTGTAATAGGCCAGTCAGAGCACGAAGTGGCTTCGTGTTGTGTTTTCTGTGTTATCTACTCGGGCCTTTCAGTTTATGAACAGATTTAGTAACATTAAAATACAGCCTTGGGTAACACAACTTCACACCGAACTAACACAGCCTGTTACTATTTGCAACAATGGGTCACGTAGTTGTGTTGTCAGCATGGCAGGGTGACAGTGCTTCAAACACCAATTACCAGTTTAGTTTAGTCCATTTCTCACTGTTACTAGCTCTAGACCTGTGGTTTTGCTACCACATACTGCCAAGCTTTTTCTAAAAAGTGCAACGAAAATATAAGAAATAGGAAGTGACCTGTGGTTTCAATCCTAGCTTCCAGATAAAGATGGTACAGGCAGAGTGAGGTGGTGGCTGATAGGCCTCTGTAGTTTTAATAACAAACACCTATTAATAAAGTGTTTAAAATAAAAAGTCTTTGGCTTTTTTAAATTACATCATGGGCAAACGTCATGTTTCAAGAAGGGATAATCCCCCAAATTCAGCATGAGCAGCTGCATGTTTCTGAAAAAGTACTTACAGGATGTGGGCAAAGAGGTTTTTAGAAGGGATGCACGAGGTCCTTATAGCCCTCACCATGACGTGACTCAAAGGAATCGACCGACAAACAGATTGTCCGCCAAAGTACCTTTATACAGCTTGGTGGAGAAGACACGGGGTTAACCACACAGATGTGCCTTCTGCCTTTCCACATTTTCCGTGGGTTTATATAGCAGTTTTATCATAAATGCCATACACTCTTACATTTCTACGGTTAGTAGCTGATAAACTAAACAGTTAAGCACACGGTACAATAGCATTCTATTTTACTTAGGCCTAAGACACATTTTCTGGCTTTCTTGATAACACCTATCTATGAGTCTAAAAGCAACAGTTAGTTACCTATCTATTTCTCCAAAGCTGTTTATGTGTTTTTGAAGCAACAGTTAGTTATCTGTCTCTCGCACAGGGGAGGTTCCCTATTTGCAGCTAGCAATTTTGAATGTTCGTTAAAATATTCTAATTTGCTAGGTCACACTAAACAAGGCCTGCTTATGCTAATTACAATTACAATATAAAGTTGACAATTCCTTGTTTCAATCCCCCCTTTTCTCATCCTGTTGCAACTTCTTTTGCAAGATCATGTTTACAGTCCATAAGACATGTATTTGCTGGGCAACGGTTTTGATCCTCCATCACATCCAAAGATTCATGATGGTCAGGAGCAACGCCACAAGAATCAGTATTAGTACTGGATGCACTAAAAAGTTGAATAGTTGAGCTGCTGTTGGAGATTTTAGCTTCTCCCATCCTAGAAAGACATCCCACCAATAGTGTTCTCCTGGATTTTGTGTTTGGGTTGTAATCTCATTAATTTTGAAAACACCATGTTCCACTGTCCAAAGGGCTCGTTGCGAGGTTTTTATGGACCTTTTGTAGTAAAGCTGCAATATCCGGGTGGTACAGCATCTGCTTCAAAGTTCTAGTCTCCATTCCAATCTGTAACTTAGGAATCTCATTATACAACACATATTCATCAGTGATCAATTGAGTGGTGATGACTGGAACAGTACAATTAAAATCACATCCTATTATAGCAGTAAAAGCGCACACACAAAAATTAGTTCCATTACTTATTTCTTCGCATGTGTCAATGCTGATGTTATGACAATGAGTTCTTACACATGCACATCCTTTTCCTGCATAGTATACCTGAGCTTGCGCTTTTGCAGCTGGGATAATTTTGAAGATACAGGTACTGTCTGCTGTGTCTAAGCATAAAATCCTCATTTTCAGTTATAGTGTTCTTGCAGATGAACCCTAATTGTTCTCGTGGGATGCACACCTCTGTACTTACTGTTTGCCACCTATTTGACTGATAATTTTATTTTGCCCATACGTTATGGTTAATTGGTCTTACATCTTCACGTATTGCTTCTAAGGCTAATACTGGAAGTATCTTTCCAATAGTGGCCTTTTTTATAGTAAGCACATAAGTGTCTATTTGTTCTTGTTGTTCATTGTAGGTAAAGCTTACTAGCTGCCACCAGGCCTGGTAATTTTTTTCAAACTGAGTGGTAGTATCATTTTTTGCTTTTATTTCTTTTATTTCTTGTGGCAGTCTCCCAGACATTCTTTCCCTAATGGTATCTGACACTACAGTCTGTAGCCATAACTGTGATTATAAACACTGAAGGGCAAGGAATACATTACTTTGTAGTTCTCCTTCAAAGAATACAACTGACTGAAAGTCCTTTTGGGTGTGTCTGGACAGGGTGGTCAGGAAATCTGCCGAAAGTTTTGCGTCAGTAGTGATGATCTTAATGGTACTTGGAACTGGCCTAAGTCTATAGTGACAGTACTTAATTTATTAATCAGTACGTCCTGATCTATAGAGCTAAGTATTCCTAATCCTGACCCGAACCATCCTGCTAAATCTCGCTTGACCTTGGTGTTTAGTGTCTGTGATTTTAGCCATGCTTCCCATCCTTGTAAGCTTTATGCTATAAATTGATAACAGTTCTGTTGTACCTTTGAAATATCTGCTTGAATCATAGCCTCTAATTTCTTTAGCAAGTGCACTGGGCCTAGTAATAGTTTGTGTTCATTACTTTGTTTTACCACATAAAGTCCTGCAAATGAAAAGTTATGATAGCTTACCGCATTCACAGAGGGAGCAAAAGCTCATCAGGCAAATTTAGTAGAGATTAGATAGAGAACAGGTCTTTAATGAAGGCTTTCTGGTGCAAGGAGTATGAAAAGTTGCACGCCCCTGTGTCCAGGAGTTCCACAATTTTTGGTCCGATCCAAGAACTACCCATCCCCCAGAACCTCCCCAAATCTGCCTCCCAGTACGGCCCACTAGAAATTGAGTTGGAGGTCCCAAGACCCCTTTGTTCCTCATCTTCCTCTTCTTCACAGCAGATACTGTCTTTGGAGCTTCTCCAAGGTTGCAGGCTTGAAGGTCGCTTTGACTATAACGGTATCTTTTTGTTCAGGCCTGGGGTGCATATGTTCTCAAACAGAATGTGTTCACTATAGTTCTGCCTTGAAAGGAGCCTAAACAAGCCTAAAGAATTTAGAAAATTTGATATGAAATAGGGGAATAGGGTTTGGTGTTAACTACTATTCTAAAGTGTGACAGCCTATACAGCTGCATTAAAATCTACAAAAAGCTAAAAATCCTAAAAATTCAAAGGCATCAGTATGAAAGGGAGTGGTGAAGGCGAAAGGATAAATAGTAACACTAAATCCTCAGAAAAATTTGATTTTTCGGACATCTTCCATACACTCTTTATGTAATAGTATTGTTCTAAGTCGTTCACTTGAGCTACAAGTTTACATAGCATCCTCTTTGAACAAGAAACACTTTGTGTGATCTTACTCTTCTTCCACAGTGTTCCTGGTACCTTTATTTCATAAAGATCTCATTTTCCTGAGGTTTTATGTCTTATGGTTATAGCAAAATTCTTTACTCTAGCAGAGAGGGTATAAATATAAGAGATAGGCAAACCTAGGCTTGTTTCATTTCCTGTATATCAAATATTCATCTGTCCTGCCGCTATATACACCATAAAGCTTCAAAATTTATCTCCTGAGGGTTTCACAGTTGGCCTACCTCTTTTGCTAATTTCAGGGGAAGTGCCTGATTTACTTGATGTGCTGCTGACATTGGCCTCTGACTGAGCCACCGAACTGATCGTTCGGTCCTGCAGTTTACATCTAAAGATGCTACTATTGTGCGGGATGATTTTTGAAATGTACTCCCTGTTCCTATTGTTCCTAAACAGATCAACACTAAATCAGTTGAGGCTTTGATTTGCAGCTGACAGAAATCCTGGTAGAGGTCACAAGATGCTGAGTATATGCACTGGTTTGTATCATATATGTAAAAGGTTACCATCAAAACAGTATCAATATACGTTTGCTTAACTTCAAACTTACAAGCCATATCAATAGTACTATTAACATTGATTTTAAAATGTTCTATCATTGTATCCTGTTTCCAATCCTTGTTTACTTGTCCATTTATATGAAGAGTGGTGTGCACCATTTTAATATTATTGGAAATATTCAAACCTGCAGGTCCCGAGTACCTTTTCTTTATCCAGTCTCCAGGGTCCAAAAATTCCAGTGATGTTCTCATGAGTATTACAGTCTTGAGCACAGATCAGGCTCACACACTGATCGGGAAGAAATTGAATTTCAGCTTGGTGCCTCCAATTCTTTTGGCTGTCCATTGCAGTTTGACAGGCTCAGGAGCCTTTTTGGTCCTGGAATAATGTATCCAAGATGTTAATCCCTTTACTTTGACAGCTGTGTAAGTGACCACCAGGGACCTTTCCATTTGGCTTGGAAGGGATCTCCAACCATTGTTTTAACATATACTCTATCTCGTTGTATATTGTGCAGGGGTGCATCTAATCCTCGTGACCGTGTACCAGCCATACGCTTATTAATTTCAATTAATTGTTTTGATAAGGCTATGACGTAGTTCTGAACATATCGTTCTCCCACATAGGAGACATCTTCTCCCTGGTAATTGTCTCCCATACAGCAATTCAAATGGGCTCAATTTTTCCTTTGTTCTGGGCTTTACTCTGATTCTTAATAAAGCCAGTAGTGCTTGAGGTAGTGCTTGAGCCCCTGGTAAGCCAGCCTCTTGTCCAATTTTAACAATTTGCTGTTTCAATAAATGATTCATCTTCTCCACCTGACCACTTACTTGTGGCAGATAGGGACTATGTAGGCGTCAGTTGATTTGAAAAGCTTTACTCACATCCTTCACTACGTCTGCTATGAAGTGAGATCCTTTGTCAGAGGACATAGCTGACGGTACTCCAAATCTGTGTATGATCTCATTCAGGAGTACTTTGACCACTTCTCTGGCTTTATTAGTTCTAGTGGGAAATGCTTCGGGCCAAGTAGAAAAGATATTTGTTAATAGCAAAAGGTACCTATACCCCCCTTTTCTTGGGAACTTGGAAAAATCAATTTGCCATTGTTGTCCTGGATAATTTCCTTTGTCTGTGTTTCCAATTCCTATTTTATGGGTGGTTTGGGGATTGTTTTGGAGGCAGACAGCACACTCCTGTGTTACTTGTTTTACAATAGTATATAAATTCCTTCCTACTATCAGTTTCCTCAAATACTCATATAGGGCATCTCGTCCCCAATGAGTTTTACTATGTTCATCCTTAACCACCCTCCATAATGCTTTTTCAGGTACCACAATTTGTCTTTCTGATGTTATATAATTTTCTTCTTTTGGTTTTGCACGTAGATCCTCAATTAACTCCTGATCTTTACATGTGTATTGAATACTATGATCAAATTGAATCTTACCTTCTGAAAGGAGGTAAGATTGCTTACTGTACCTTGTTCTACCACCCTTTCAGCCTCCTGGTCAGCCAACCTTCCACCTTTTTCTTGGTCAGATTCTCCTTTTGAATGGCCTCTGCGATGCATGATTGCTGCCTCTTGAGGTAGCAGCACAGTGTCCAAAAGTTCCAGGATTTCTTTGGAATGTTTTATCAATTTTCCTTGTGAGGTCAGTAGTCCTCCCACTTTCCATACTGCTCCACGCACACGTGCTATTCTGAATGCATACTTTGAGTCTGCTCATACATTAATTCTTTTACCATTTGCCAGTTGGAGAGCTCTATTCAATGCTATTATCCCTGCCTTTTGTGCTGTGGTTCCTAGAGGCAGAGATTTTGACTCTATAATAGAGTCTATGGTGGTGATGGCATACTTGGACTTGCATTGTCTGTTTTTCACAAAACTGCTTCCATCTGTGTATCAGGTTTCCACCTCTGGAAGGGGCACCTCCTTCAGATCTGTTCTTCTAGAATGCGTAGATTCTATTGTCTCAATGCAATCACGTTCCAGGGGTGCAAGATCAATCTGTTCAGTGGATAAAAAGGCTGCAGGATTGATTAGATTAGTTGTTATAATTTCAACATCATCCTATTCAACGCGTAGGGCCTAGTATTTTAAAAATCTGGGTGGAGGTAGCCAATTATTACCTTTTTTTTCCAGCACTGCAGCAAAAGTATGTGATACCAATATGGTGATTCTTTGTCCCAAGGAAAATTTGCAACCCTCTTGTATGTCGAGGACCACAGCAGATATGGCCCTTTGCTCACTAGGTTTCTTAGCCACTTTCACAAACATCTTTACTATAACCTCCCAAAGGCACATTCAGTGCTTAGTTAACACCCATTTAACACTAATATAGACAATACAACACACAGATTTTCACATGGGATTCCCCCCCACACCATTTTAAACAGAGCAGAAGACAGTATATTGCCAAACCAATAATAATCGCAATTCCAAATCTGAGTCCAAAATCCAGCAACAAAGGTAAATCCAAAAACATCCATTCCTTTCTTTCCAGACCCTTTTAGCCTAAGGAGTCTGGTAGAGCTTTGGCCGGGACTCTGAACCACATTCAAAAGCTCTTGCGACCCCCCTGTTGAGAACCTAATCCACACTCAGAAGGTATAGCTCCCGTTTAACTGTTTAACTGTTTTGCGGCTGCTCCTGCAGGACTCTAACCCGCCCACCTCCTTGGTTTTTTCTTTTATGGGACTCTAACCCACAATCCTGAGAGGACACTTACGCCCCTAAAACTTTCTCAGGCTATCCTGCACATGACTTACGGATTTTAGCCAGTATAACTTTTAAGTAAAATACTTTTAAAATGCCTTTTAAAATACCCTTTTAAAATTTTTTAAAATATCCCCGTTTCAAATTTTATGTCAGATACTTTAAATGTGGCTTACGAATCCACATCAGGGTCTTTTCTATCGCCGCGATGATCCAAGGGTCCATGGAACCTCCTGCGGAGCAAAAGGGCTCCAGAGCAACCTTGGAGGGTCCCTGGCCCCAAGGGTCTCGCAGCCAAACAGAGATTCTCCTGCTGGCTTGCCAATTGATTCAAAGGAATCCACTGAAAAACAAATTGTCTGCCAAAGTACCTTTATACAGCTTGGTGGAGAAGACACAGGGTTAACCACACAGATGTGCCTTCTGCCTTTCCACATTTTCCGTGGGTTTATATAGCAGTTTTATCATAAATGCCATACACTCTTACATTTCTACGGTTAGTAGCTGATAAACTAAACAGTTAAGCACACGGTACAATAGCATTCTATTTTACTTAGGCCTAAGACATATTTTCTGGCTTTCTTGATAACACCTATCTATGAGTCTAAAAGCAACAGTTAGTTACCTATCTATTTCTCCAAAGCTGTTTATGTGTTTTTGAAGCAACAGTTAGTTATCTGTCTCTCGCACAGGGATGGTTCCCTATTTGCAGCTAGCAATTTTGAATGTTCGTTAAAATACTCTAATTTGCTAAGTCACACTAAACAAGGCCTGCTTATGCTAATTACAATTACAATATAAAGTTGACAATTCTTTATTTCAAACTAAACTGGCTCTCACCGTGAGAACCACCTTTCACTTTTTCATTTTGGTGGCAGGAAAATGGAAAGAAAATGCCAGAAATAGGAAGTGTACTCTTTTTAAATATTCCCTGGTAACCTGCAGTTTCACAATGTTACATAGCTTGCAAAATGAAAAGAAAAAAAGGAAAATATACCATTCTTACTACATGCCTGACATTTCGAAAATAAAAATATTGTTGTTTATACAGAATTAAAGCACATTAAATCACATGTGGGCAATGAAGTAATTATCACCACTGCACAAACACCAGGCTTGTCGAGCCATATAATCGTGGAAGATGAAGAGATGATATTGTAATACTTATTGCTTAACTCCAACAAAGAAAAAAAAAACTGTTCCACACAAGATCACCTCCAAATGTGGAATGTTAATCTGTAAAAATCCATAGTTACTCTTTTCAGGATTTTCACTAACTTCTCATGTTAGAAGTTTAATGGCAGTAAAGGTCTTTGTAATCCGTGTCTGCTTTGCTTTCTTAGATGTTAGCACTTGCTACACAAAGAATGCTCGGGTTTTAATCAAATCATCAAGGAAGTGTTGATTCAAATCAACAATTCTTAATGCATTTTTAATCAAGTCTTTCAGCCTTGACATAAATCAAAATTTCTAGAGTGAACATTTTTTTTCTGGCTCTTAATGAGTTAATTTGTCGCACCTGCAGCATTTCCTCCAAAGCAAGTACCAAGTTTATTTTTACAGCTGAATTCATAAATAACAGGTCAGTGAGGGGAAGGGAGTGTTTGCCGCAAATGGGGATTTCATGTTCTGCTTTTCAGTAATAATAGGTTTCTTTGAGAATTATTCTGGTTGTTGAGCATAGCGGCTGTTTGAGCTATTGGTAAATTACCCTTACTATGTTTTATTCTTTTTAAAAAAGAAGAAAGAAGCTACTAAGAAAAAATGCTGTCTCTAAAACAGTGGGAAAGGAGCCGTAATTTTTCCAAGGTAAATTCTCTGCTGTTACCTTCTGACTGAGTCATCTATCCCCCTAAGGGGTATAGTTCACTTTCTGAGCTCTTAAAATAGACTTTTGTAATGGGTTTGTTACCTCATCAGACACTTTTCTTTGGTAGCTGCCTTAAAAGGGCTTAAATTCTTCTAGTTACTGCCTGGTTGCCTCATTTCATATCCCACATGTCTTTGGCACAGAATAATGTTGAAGCATTAGTTTTTTCTTCAAAAACAAATGTTAGAATGCAGATTTGAATGGAACTGCTGAAAAATGCATGGGCTTCTGATCTCATAGCAATTACTGGCTGCAATGATTGACTCTTCTACTTAGAAATACACATTTTGGGGCAAGCCCAATGAGGGATCAGCTCTTTAAAGCTCTTTTGTTCTCTACTTACTAGTTTAAAAGGTGAATGATGAAATGTGCTGTAGAACGGAAGGTTAGCCTGTAACATGGGCAGTAGTCAGGAAAGAACAAGTAAGAGGTGCTGCCAGAGAGTATTTTTTTGCCTGTGTACTCTAATTGATTTGTTTCTTGTGTGTGTATCATGTGCAATTTGAGTTTGCATTAATACTTGCAAAACTTTCTGTTATGTTTGGGAGGTGAGGTTTTCATGTTGCAATTTAGTATTTAAACACTGATAACTTCCATCTGTAGTTTAATAAATTACTTTTATTTATTTTAATATGTCTATTGTTACGGTCACTCTTCAATGTCTAAACATTGTTGTTAAAAGTGACACTTTTTTGCTTTAATAATTTAATAATTTAAAATCATGGTGAAAACATAGGGTCTTTGTCTTCACTGCTTAAAAAATGTAATTTTCCTTTAAAATAAGGAGGTTGATAAGCTGAAGAATGTCTTGTCTCTGTAGCCATCTGAAATAATTTCCAGGTGAGAAGGTAGCATTGGACTCCGTATGCTGATTGTAAACCTTTTTCCATCTAGAGCTTTTACAAAGAAAGCCCTAAGTATTAAGTTACCTTTTCAGGAAATAGAAGAGCAGCTTTTGTTAGCACAGTCTGTGCTATATTGGAAGACTTTAACCTTCTGCTGCATCGCCCTGCCCTCTGGTGGGCACTGAAAGGCCGGCTGAGAGCCAGCTTTTACATAAACTGGAAGAAATCATAATTAATCTTACTTAACAGATCTTAAGATTTAAAAGGATTTGGGTTTTCCCATTGTGTTTCAAGCACAGTTCTGCAGTCCTGTGGTAGCAGCTGAGACATGCATCTCGGAACATTAAAGTAAAAATAGTGGGATTGATGGCACTGCATGTTATATGGTACTTTCTTCTTCTCCCCGTATTTTGGAGATCTCCTTTCACACAGTTAAAAAGAATGTCAAAAAGTAGTTTTTCTGAATGCTACCTTGCCTCTCGGTTTTGTCTATGATACTTTTAAACACACTGAACTTTGACCAGAAAGAGTAGCTGTATTATTTGGTTCCAAATTAAAGAAATGTGTTCCAGTGTACATTTTTATTCTGCAAATTTTGGCTGTTCTTCTGTAATCTGAATAGGAAGAGAGATGATGTTTAATTTTCCTGTTTAAAAAATACCTTCTTCATCTTTCACTAAAGCTTTTCTGCCTTTCTCCCTCTGCCACAACTTGCACTTTATCACTCCATGTATTTCCCTTTCAGTTAAGGATACAGAAATCAGTAAAGCTCAAAATGCCCTGAAGGATCTAATCTGAATTTATTACTGTTTCATTTTGAAGCAATCTGATACACGTTTTAGGGAGATGCAATCTTGTTTTATAACCCACTGAGGTTTTTTAAGTATAGACTACGAATCTGATCCTGCAAGCAACTAGTAGCATAAATAGATGTTATGTAATGGTTCACAAAGTCACCAGGAAGCATCAGGCTCTTCTTAGGAAGCTGCTGAGGGAAAGACTTGTATAATACTACTCATTTGGGTTTTTTTCAAGAAAAAAGGGAAACCTTGGGGGTTTTTTGGTCATATTTAGTAAGTGTGACTTCTCATAAAACGTGTTGTAGTCTTTTTTAAGTGATATATGCAGTGAAGACTGAAAATGCAAAATTCACCCAGGATAGTAATCTGAATCTTCTGACGAAATTACAGCTGAATCAGACTGCCAAGTGGGAGTTAATGCTCAGACATATGTGGGGCTGAAATCACAACATAAAGGGTGTAATATATGAATTAGAACTACTAGAAATTACTTGGATTAAAAAAGTTCTGTATTTTCAATAGGAAGGGTTTTGGGGTTGTTTTGTGGAAAAGAGGGTAAATAGTCCAAGTTTGTTTGGAATATTATAATACGATATATATTAGTAGTTGTATATATTAAATATATATATGTGTATATATATATGTACGATATCCATTAAGACAATTCAGATGAGGCCACCAAGATGATCAGAGGAATGGAGCACCTCTCCTATGAGGAAAGGCTGAGAGAACTGGGATTGTTCAGCCTGGAAAAGAGAAGGGTGTCTCTGGAGCCTTCCAATTCCTGAAGAAAGCCTATATGAAAGATATAGAGAGTTTATTTACAAGGGCCTGGAGTGACAGGACAAGGGAGAATGGTTTCAGTCTGAAAGAGAGTAGGTTTAGATTAGATATTAGAAAAAGTACTATGAGGGTGGTGAGCCTCTGGAACAGGTTGCCCAGAGAACCTGTGGATGCCCCATCCCTGGAAGTGTTCAGGAGCAGGCTGGGTGGGACTCTGAGCAACTTGGTCTAGTGGCATGTGACAACTGTCCGTGGCAGTGGGGTTGGAACAAGATGACCTTGAAGGTCCCTTCCAACCCAAGCCAATCTATGATTCTGTCATTCAACAAAGTTTACCTCATAAATGAAGAGGTGGTTGCAAGCCTATACATTTGTGAAATATAGCTTTAGTGATGCAGTGTTAAAAGGTGTGTGAATGTCTGTGTCCGTATATCAATGCTTATATTTGTAAAGAAATATGTATTGAATATTGTTTATTCATCAGTATATTGGAATGTTTAGAACTGCTGAAACTTGAAAGCGAGTGGGAGAAAACTTCTGTTGTCTTCTTGTCCAAGCATCATGATCCAGTGGTCTAACTATGAACAATTTTTAACAAAAAAAAGGAAGAGATAGTGTATATATATCTCATTTGTGTATGCTGACTCAATCAAAGTTTTCATGGCAGAGGTCATACCCTCTGAGTTCTTCTACAGAAGAACTATAGGCTCTTTCGGTATAGCCCTCTCCTCAAATACTGTTATAGAGAACTTCAGGATTAAGGCTTTGCTTTTTATAATCTATAAACGAAATTATTGAAATGTCTTCACCCAATAGCCACTTTCTACACAGAAAAGCACTTTCGGTGGAACCACGCAGATTCCTTTTACTATTGTGCCTGATTAGGATAAGAATGAAGAAAAGCTACAGTAATACTCCCTATGCAAAATTCATAATAATGACAGTGGACTGGCAAGGATGTTTGGCATCTGAAGCAGCAGTACTTCATATGCAGCTGCAATAATGTAAGCTTTAGATGAGAAATTACTTTCTTCCTCTCATTTTATGAACAACAGTATCTTTGAAGTCTTAGTGCCTAAGATGTCCACAGCTACTGCAGGATAAGGGAAACCCCTGTTTTTGTGAGGACTGTGGGAGGAGATCCCAAGCAGGGGCATTTTGAGTATGTGAGGCTTACAGAAAACAAATACTTCCAAAATGATAATGATTTACTGAATCCAGAAATGTTTTATAAGTCTTGACTAGTTTATGAAAAATGGACAGTGCAGCACAGACAAAAAAAAAAAAAGAGAGATGGAAGCATTTCAGCACTTAAGTTTTGCTCTCTTCAGAGCTTTGAGGAATACCTGCTGCTCAGAGAGGAGGAGTGTGCGAAGGAGGGGCAGAGCCTGGAGGAATAGACACTAATTTAGTCCCTTTGATCTGGAGGTCACTGCACCGGCCATGGATTTCAGTAGCGATCTGACGAGCTGCTGGTGCACGAATGGGCCTAGTGTGGGTGAGGCTGTACCTGTGTTGTACGTGCAATAAGCATATAAGAACTGTTGTGAGATGGGGCTCTACATATGAGAGATATACATGTAAGTGTGTAAATACTCTCTGTGCTGCCCCGAGCGCGGCTCCCCGCGGCCGGACAGCGGGACTACAACTCCCGGCGGCCCCCGCGCACATCCCGCGCCTGCGCACACGGGACTCCTGCGGCAGCGGTGGCTCCCGCGGGTCCCCGTTCTGCGGGGGGGGG
>NW_020925424.1:537852-695367 GCF_003984885.1 Neopelma chrysocephalum | reverse complement strand
GGGGGGGGGGGGGGGGGGGGGGGGGGGGGGGGGGGGGGGGGGGAGAGTTAAGAGTTCACCCGCCGCCGTCGCTGCCAGGCCGGACTCATGATTCCCATATGCCCGGTAGTTTCGTTCACCTATGGTGAGTAGCGGCGCTCGGCGTGTCCGTGCGCGGGGAGGGGGCGGCGGCGGCGGGGTGGGGGGTGGGGGGTCGGTGCTGAGGCCCCAGTTCTGACCCGGCGCTCCCGCGCTGTCTCTGTCCCTTGTTCCTCTGTGTGTGTCCCCTTCTCTCCCCCCACCCGCCTCCTCCCGCCGGGCCTCCTGTCATGGCCCCGGCCGCCGCCGCCCCTCGGTCGCCGCCGCCGCCGCAGTGCCCAGCCGGCTGGGGGAAGATGCCAAAATGGCCACCGGCAACTACTTTGGATTCACCCACAGCGGGGCTGCTGCCCAGTACAGGTAACCACCGCCGCGACCCGCCCCCGGGCCCCTGTCCCCGGCCGGGACCCCGCGCAGCCCCCGCCCCTCGCCCCTCGCCCGGGTCGCCGTGCCCGGACCCTCCCGCCGCGCCTTGGGGTGCGTATCCTCAGGCTCCTCATGCTCCTCGTGCTCCGGGTGTCCCCTGGGGGAGGACGTGGGGCCGAGCACCGCGCGGCAGGAGAGGGAGGAGAGTCGGCGGCGGCATCGGGTCCCCAGGCCCTCAAATTAAAATGGCCACTTGCAGGCAGCAGCACCGGAGAGTCACCGAGTGCCGCCCCCGGGCCCGTCTGCTCCTGCGGCTCCGGGCAGCGCGGGCCCTGCTCCCCAGGGCTTTGCTGTCGGTGCGAGATGACAGAATCCTTGCTAACATAGGTCAGAACCCAGCCTGAGGGAGACGAGATGGATAAGGAGAGAGATGGAGCACGGGAAAATACAGGGGACTTGATCCAGTTGAAGTAATGTTACGATTGATGTGTCTGGGAAAGTAGAGAAGGTACTTTCCGGGCCAGGTACCTTTTAGAAATATCTCCTACTATGATTTCTAAGACCGGGAGCACGTACTGTAGTGGAACTTGAGGACCTGTGACTGTAGGCAGGTATAGATACCTGCATCTTATAGGTCTGTACAGATCTCGTATGGACACACTGCCACGAGTCTCTGTGTATTTGTTGGGTTTGTTTATCCGAATTGTGACCAGGGTGTTAAAAAGCAATTGGTAGCATCTATTATCTCACATTTTCTGACATCAGGTTGCTTAATTTGCTACATACAGTCAGGAATGCCTTCACATTTTTGGCTTGTATGGGAGTAGCACCCTAAAGTCCACATTTCAGTCTTATGTTGTTCATTCCATAAATCTGTGATAAAGACCTTCCATGACACCTATGTCTTGGCTAATGGGAAAAACAAAAGAAGAAAGCATATATATCAAGGATTATTGACAAACAAGTGCAGATGTAGGCTTCTCTCTAATAAAAATTGCATACCTGACACAGTTTCAGGAATGTACAGTTTTATGGAGGTCTTGTAATGACTCCCAGACTGGTTTTTTGCAATTATTTTTTTTCTGGAAATGGAAATGAAATACCTTAAATTTCATTTACTTCAATGTTTAATATTAAAGGAGAGGATTAAGCTTAGCTCATATTCTAGTTACTTTGAGTGCTCACAGTATGTTTCTGTGTTTATGTTTCACATGGCAGTTATAATGAATATATAGGACCTGTATATAGGGGGTTTTTAAGTATAAAAATCAAGTGAATAATAAACCAAAATCCATGTGTCTGCAGCTTTGAAGTGGAGATGAATTTTTACAATTACTTTTATTGTGGGGCTGAGATGGTCTTAAGACCCTGAACAACTTGTTTGAAATTTCTTTTTAAATTGCAATGTGAAAACATACAATTGGAGTAACATTCTAGTTCAGAACTTGTTTAGATAGCTGATCCTAAATGTGTTCTTGAGAAAATGGAAAACTGATTGTAAGAAGCTCTTTGCTTTGCTGTCACAAATACAAGATACTATTTTATTTCCTGTCAGTTAAAGACTCTACATCCTATAAATGCTGTGTGTATTTAGCACATCTGGAAGTGAAGAGACACAGCAATCAGAGTAAGAGGAGTTGTTTCCTAAGAGTGAATTTAGTATTTTGAGCATAAAACATGGGAGTCATTTAGAATGTCTGAAGGGGAGTTTACTGTCACGAAGCAGACTTGTTAAGTCCTTAGTGGTGTGTTTACAGAGTGCTACAAAATGTGTATTCCACTCCAATATATTTGGGAAAGAGATGGTGGTAGCAGGGGAAGATAGTAAGATTTAATGTTACAACAAGTCCTTTTAAATTTGTTACCAGTATTTGAAGTAACAGTTTACAGACTAAAAAAACCACTGTGTTCTTAGAAACTAGGATAATGGATAAATAAATTAATGTTTCTCTACGTAGTTAATACATAGATTAGTCTCATAAACCTACCATAAAAAAATCCCAGAAAAGCATTTCTGGATGCAGGGCTAATTTATGAATTTTTAAAAAGTTGCTAAAAATAGCAAGTTATTTTAAGAGAGCAAATCAGACACTTGCAGTTGAAGACCTTTAGTTCTTTAATATGTACCATTTAGAAGTCCTGATGCTATCGTTTTTATAGCAAGACAGGAATTTTCATAATAAACACATTATTGGTCACATTTTTGAAGGTTCTCTCTTACCAAAATGGCCGTGAAAAATTCTAGTGTATTGGAAGAATATTAGACTGCAACTTTAGAGGAATCTCAGTGCTCCCTAATGATAATATATAGAATTTTGTTGATTTCAGCTCTTAGTTCAGCTAGGTGCAAAAAAACTGCAATTCTTTTTAGCATACACACCTTTTTTGGAATATCTTGAAGGATAAATATCTTATAATATGTTAAATCTTCATTTGGAAACATGCAGAAAAGAAAAAATCCCTAAACTTTGCATCAGAAAGCAGAGAGTGTATAATAGTTTTTGTTCAATTTCAAAGAATATAACAGACTCTTCCAGTTGGAAAGGACTTGCAGTCACTGTCCAGTCCAACTACCTGACCACTATGGGGCTGACCAACTTCAGCATGTTTTTAAGGGCACTGTCCAAATACCTTTTAACACTGACTGGGGGCATTGACCACGTCTCTAGGCAGCCTGTTCCAGTGTTTGACCATCCTCTGAGCAAAAAGAGTCTCCTCTTCTCCAGGCTGAACAGACCAACTGACCTCAGCTGTTCCTCATACGGCTGAAGCCCTCCAGACCCTTATCCATCCTCATGGCCCTGCGTTGGACACTCTTTAAGAGCTTAATGTCTTTTTTATGTTGTGGTTCCCCAAGCTGCACACAGTATTCAAGGTGAGGCTGCCCCCGGGCAGAGCAGAGTGGAACGATCCCCTCCCGTGCCCAGCTGGCGATGCTTTGCCTGATGCCCCCCAGGACACAGTCGGCTCTCCTGGCTGCCAGGGCACTGCTGACTCATATTCAACTTGTCATCAGCCAGGACCTCCAGGTCCCTTTCTGTGGCACTGCTTTCCAGCATCTCATTCCCCAGTCTGTCTGTACATCCAGGGTTGCCCTGTCCCAGATGCAGAGTTTAAATCAACACTGAAAAGACTAGGGAGCTATTATTGGCATAGAATTTATGGTGTCTTCCTGGGATTCCAGTTTATCTGTGGCCTTGGTGGATCATTTAAATGCTCTCTCATGCTGCACGTGAAGGAGAAATTAAAATTTGTCCAAGTCTTAACATTAACTACTGATATTTGAAGAAGTTTTGAAGGCCAGATTGGTAGGTGCTCAGGTGTTAGATCTTGGATTTGGAAAATTCAGAAGTACTGTGTTGTTGCTGTTTAACCCCAGCCAGCAACTAAGTACTACACAGGCTCTCACTCGCTTCCCACTGGTACTGGTGGGGAGGAGAATCAGAAAAGCAAAACTCCTGGCTTGAGATAAGAACAGTTTTAATAGTTGAAACAAAATAGAATACAATAATATGAGTTATAGCAGTAATAATAATAAAAATAATAGTAGTAATGAAGAGAGTGGGGGGAATAAAACCCAAGAGAAGAAAGTGAAGCACAACACAATTGCTTATCATATGCTGACCAATGCCCAACCTGTCCAGAAGCAAGCAGCAGCTCCTGGCCAATTCCCCGTAGTTTATACACTGGGCATGATATTCAACGATATGAAATATCTCTTTGGCTATTTCTGGTCAGCTCTCTCCATGATCCCTCTTGACTTCTTTTGCAACTGCTCTCTGGCATAGCACGGGACTCTGAAAAGTCCTTGATTTAGAGTGAGCCCTGCTGAGCAACTACTAAACCATCAGTGTGTTATCAGCATTGTCCTCATACTAAATCCAAAACAGCACTAAGCCAGCTACTAAAAAAAACTAACTCCACGCCAGCCAAAACCAGGACAGGCATGCAGGAGTTAATAATATTTACCGTTGTGACAGCGTGATTGGTATTGACTAGATAAGAAAAGGAATAGATGACTGTCTTTATTAGTTCATAAATACTAATTTTCATAAAACACACTTGAAATCTTAACTTGTTTCATGTTTAATCAAAGGCAGCAAAAGAGCTAAGTGCCCTTTAAACCTGTAAATAATGTATTAGAAGTATTCTTGTTCCTTTCAGTGTTGTTGCTGCATAAAATTTCCTGCTATCCTACTCATTTAAAATTCTTTGTGTAATAGTATCATGACTTAATGAGAGAAGCGTTAGATTATGCAAATACTAATGCAGGAAATGTCTCTGAATATTGCAATACCTTTCAATTTGTGCTTTCTGCCAGTGGTGGTATTAGGGCCCAAGATTATAAACCTGCATTCAATGCAAACTTCATTTGTTATTTATTTTAGTGTCTACTAGTCCATCCATTTAGGAGCCTGAAATAAGTGTGGAATTTGGTGATACTAGACCTCATTTCTTTGTGTCTATTCAGCTTGAAATTACCATACTAATATTGGCTTGTCTTTAGCATGTAAAAAATATTAGCATGCTTGGTTCAGTGCTGGAGAGAGCCATAATATGCTTTTGTTCTGAAGTTTGCTGGTTGAAATAAGAGGATGCTGATGGAGAGATAGGGGTATTGAGTAATGTTTGGACAAAGTGTGTGAATGTGATAGTCTTGTTTATTAAACTTGTGTTATGATTTTGCCTTTTGTTAAAAAGATGAAGAATCTTTCAGTGCTTGAGTTTCATCTTAGTGATATTCATACCATGTCTCTGCTCTAGTGAGACAGGATAGTGATGGAGATGCTCGTGTAGTTAGGAGTGATTTGTTAACTTTGAATTGCCTTCAGGCAGAGTGAATATTACTAAGTGTGCTGAGCCTTCACAGATAAAGGCAATTTTAGCAGTTCAGGTTCAGAGCAGACCACAGCATCTGTGAGTTTAGGTTCAGATGCAATCTTCAAAGCAGCCATATGGAAGTGAACTCTTGCAGTTAAAGCTAGTTTGGAATTCAGCTGTAGTGCTTGATGTTAAAACATATTTAAATGAGTCTGGTGCAGAACAGCAAAGGAGGGTGAATTGCTGTGGTTGAGCGAGGTGGCTATTGAGAATTGATTGGGGGTGGAGTGTTTTTTTCACATTTGCTGGTATTTCTAATTAATTTTCCTTTTGTCTTCAGTGTCTGTCCCAGGTACCTCCTCTTCAAGTAGATACTGGTTTGAAAAGTATTCAGTCTTTCAGAGGCATTAGGACTGTAATTCACACAGGCATATAAAGTATCACTGAACGTAAGTCAGAGTTGTACTGGTAGAAACAGGTGAGGACAATACTGGGTAGATTTTCTTCTGAAGAGAGTATGTACTAGTAGACTTAAACTTATGCGGAGAAAAACATTTATTCATCTTATAGCACATACACCTTATTCTAAAATTCATGGACAGTGAAAGTAATCATAGTTTTACCATAGCAGGAAGGTAAAAACTCCAGATGCTTGCTCTGTGAATTTTATGCCCCTACTCTCTTGAGTTGCATCACATCTTGAAGCATACAGATTTTCAGCCGAGGAGACTTCAGTGAATACCACAGAGCTGTGTGGAGCTGATTCTCTTTTTGTTTAGTCTTAAGTGCTATCCTAAACATACTGTTCTAGCTTACCTAGTGTGCACAAGAAGCCTCCAGTACTGGTGTTTATGAAAGGATTTTGATAGACCTCTTTTCAAGTCAATGAGGTCCTGCTCTCAAAGGAGGTACACGAACATTGGAAAGGCAAGGAGGGGCTCTGAGCTTGTACCAGTATTGCAGTTGGCTGTAAAGGGGAGACAGGAAGAGATGGTGGTAAGGGAGGAAGAAAAGTACCTCAGGAGTCAGAGGAGCCTTTGTCATTTTAAGGAGAGAGGTCTGCCAACTAGTTGAAATTTGCAGCAGGCTCTTGCCTTTAGGAACAGAGCACTTGGGGAAGCATTTCTGTTAATGGCACAGTTATGGTTAATGGTATAGTTATGTCCTTTGAAGTTGTATCCTCAGAATGGGTTGATGATTGTAAGATTAACTCTGGGGTGTTAAATAATGTGTAAAATTTGATCTGCTTCTAAAACAAAACAGTGGTAGGTTAATGTGTTGTTACTTTATTGATGCTAGAAAAGCAAAGTAGTAGCTTAAGATAGGAAATACAGAATGTTTTAACAATTTAATACAATTTTCCATACTAGTGAAGTTTCTTTACTTTTACAGAGAATGTGCCAATTTTAGCATTTTTTCTATTTAACATCTTTATTAATGGCCCAGATGATGGGGCAGAGTGTACCCTCAGCAAGTTTGCTCATGACAAACACCTAGGAGGAGTGGCTGATGTGCCAGAGAGTTGCAGTGGCATTCAGAGGGACTTCAAACGGCTGGAGAAAGGGGCTGACAGGAATCTCAGGAAGTTTGACAAGGGGAAGTGCAAAGCTCTATATGAAAAAACAACCCCATGCGCCAATATATGGTGTGGGCCACCCAGCTGGAAAGCAACTTGGCAGAAAAAGGACCTGGGAATCCCAGTGGACACCAGACTTGAACGTGAGACAGCAATGGGTCCTTGCAGCAAAGAAGGGGAATGGCATCCTGGGCTGCATTAGTGCAAATATTGCCAGGACATTGAGAGAGGTGATCCTTCCCCTCTAATTCAGCACCAGTGAGGCCACACCTGGAATCCTGTGTCCATTTCTGTGCTTCAGTACAGGAGAGATATGGACATACTGGAGAGAGTTCAATGAAAAGCCCACAAAGATGCTGAAGGATCTGTAACTTTTATGGGGAAAAGCAAAGAGAGCTGGGATTGTTCAGCATGGAGAAAAGGAGGCTAAGGGGGATCTTCTTAATGTATATAAATACCGGAAGGAAGGATGCAGAGAGGACAGAGCCAGGCTCTTTTCAGTGGTGCCCAGTGCCAGAGTCAGAGGCAGTGGGCACAAACTGAAACACAGGAGGTTCCCTCTGAACATCAGGAAATGCTTTTATTGTGAGAGTGACTGAGCCCTGGCAGAGGTTGCCCAGGGAATTTGTTGAGCCTGCATCCTTGGAGATACTTGAAAGCTATCTGGATACAGTCTTGGGTGTCTGGCTGTAGGTGTCCTGCTTGAATGGGACTGAACCTCCAGATGATTTTCAGAGGTTCCTTCCCAGCATCAGCTGTTCTTTGATTTTGTGATTTTGACAGGGATAATGTTAGTTAGTTGGTCCTTTTCAGGCAGATGTATCTCAGTCTCAGGTCTTTTTGCCATGTATGTTACCACTGCAAACCTGGCTGTTGACTAGTCTTGAAAAAATCAGCTTTTTGAAGAAAGCAGTATAGGCAATGGGCTGTGTGTTGTGAGCAAAGGGAGGTAGATAACAGAGTGTATATTGCATCACTGTTACAGTCACTTGCAGTACGTACATGAGGAAAACATTGTGGAATTTGATTGTAATTAAATCAGGCTATGAAGCTAAATGTAAAGATTATCAATGCAGTAAGGGTGTTTTCAAAACATGGGGCTGTTCACCTTTGAGGTAAGTTATTCACAGTATATGGTTTAGCCATCTGGTAGCAGTCATTAATTTCAGTTTGTGTTGGAATGATTCGCAAAGCCTAGCCATGATGTATTGGAATGATACAAGCAAGTTCTTAGAACAAGGAAGAAGAAGGGAAACTCAAAAAAGCTACAAAGAACTGAATTTTTTAGGCTTTATGTAGTTAAACTATAGAACGCATTACTAGGAACTTCTGAAATTTAGCAGAATTCAAGAGGGGATTGCACATTTGCATGCCTTCAGGCCTCTCTTTGTATTGCTAGTGAATTGAATTACAGTGTTCTATTCACAAAACTGTAAGAATAGGAGAAAATTTAAAAATTTAATTTAAAAAATTTAAATTCTAAAAAGATATATTGAGTCTTCATCAAAATTTTTTTGCCTGCAGTGAGTGACAAGCTCTAGAAAAACAGAAGCAAAGTCACTTCTAAAGTACAACTTACTGTAGTCTGATATTTCAACATTTTATGCTGCTTGTTGTCAACTGTGCTTAGGAGGAAAAAAGTTCTCACTTTTTTCTTGTTTTTCAATTATTATTTTGTTTTTACTTTGCTCTGTCCGTGTTCCATTAGCACACCTGAAACTACATCTGACCAGTTATTCAGGAGTGCCTCCTCATGGGTTAGAATCTTTAGCAGTAGCAGATTGCACTGCTTCTAACAGTTTTTGTAGAGTTAGATCATACTTGTATCAATGTTCATATTCCCAAAAAAGCCGCAAATCTGTAGTTTTTGCTATTCATGGAATAATCTATGAAACTTCAAGAAGTCTGGCAGTTAGGTGCCATCAGATATGGTTTCCTTGATGCTAAAATGTTCAAATATTCTTAAAAGTTAGAATTTAAGAAATATATCGTAATTAGTGAGGGGTTTAATTCAAGATACTTGTATTTTAAAATTTAAGACTTGCTTTAATGTTGTGCCAAACTAGCGTGGAAATCGCTTCTTTAAATGAAAAACACCTGCAAGAAATATGTTTTAGAAGTTGTAATTTCTGAGGAAGATTGTCATTTGGATAAGAGACAGACTTGGTTTTAGGCCAAGTCTTAACTCTCTATCAAAATACCAGTCCTCAGAAAACTGAAACTAAAAAGCTGAAGATGTTCTTTGCCTCTAGGAGAGGAGTTTTCAGTGTCCAGCAACCTAAACAGAGCTGGAACAGTAGCAGCATTTGTTTGTGTGTATGCATGTTGGTTGTTCATACAGAGATGTGCCGGAGATCAGCATTTTTTTCTTCAGGTTATGTGCACATGAGTAACAATTAATTTTCTTTTTTTTTAATTAAATGACTCAATGTGATCAAAAGCAAGGCTTATAGGGAACCTTTTATGTGTTTCCTCCATATAGAGCTTTTATATGCTGTATATCTTAGTTGGAAATAGACTGCATTTTCCTGAAAATGTGTTATTTCTCTGACAGTAATTGCTACAGATAGTTCATCAAATTTCTTAATGCATGACCTACTCCACAAATATTTTCATGTGGAAAATAAAATATCTTAAAATCTTTAGTTATCTGGCAAAGTAGATATTTTCTTTTATTGTTAACATGCAAAAAATAAAGCTTTCTACTTTCAATTCAGTTTTTTACAAAAAAAAACCCTAAATTTTTTTTTCTAGGAAAGGGTAATAGCTGGAAATGAAAAAAATCCATGACCCAAGTGTGTTACAGAAGACAATTCAATATTTGTTTCATAATTGCTCTTAATTTTCTGTCATTCATGGGTAATCCAGACCTTCTATCAGTGTTGTTACTTGAAAGTAACTAACAAGGGTTTTGCTGTATTCTATCTAATAGTTAAAACAAGTTCTTATCTAAGCTTTTTTGTCGAATAATGTTGCTCACTTACAAACCTACCTTATATAGCTATTTAAGTTAGACAAATGTGGTTTTGGGACTGGAGAACAATGTTTTGCCAAGTAGACACCAGTACCTCATTAATTGGTATTGATGAGCAATTTCTGCCTCCTAGCCAGCTTCTGTTTTAAGTGTGTTCCCAGATTATTTTTTTTTTGCTTTTCAAGGCCATATTTCTTTTTCTGTATCAAAAACACTGCTATAGTTTTCTTGCTAAAGATTTTTGTGCAGCTCAGAAAAGGTTGTTAATTGCTGCTTGAGTGTTCTGATTTTTGGCAGGGAAAATAAAAGTTACCAACAGAATTATGAAATTAATCTAGTTACTTTAATAACAAATATTGATGGCTGACACCTTCTGAGAGCTTATTCTCAGGGTGTGGACTTTTTGTGGCTGATGTTTTAATACAACTTGGCCAAATGTAAGTGTTCAGGGTAGGATTTTCCTGGCTAAGTATCTATCTAGAATTACATTGGTTTTTTTTAAAGCCGTGCTGTAGCTTGTTTGATTTTGTGGTGTAGAATTGAGCAGGGAGATCTTCATAACTCTTTGGTGTCTTGGTGTTTTGGAATGGAGACTTCGCAAATGAGAAAAATATCTTTACATATTACACTGGTTTAGAGTGATAGTTCTGAGTGTACACAACAGGTCAAATGCTGGTCGAATACCATGGAAACATCTGCTGTATTACTCTTATATCCAACTTTGAAAGTATTGGGGCAAAACGTGCACCTGCTTTGAGAAAAGGTGCTTGCACTTGGTGAAGGGAGTTCTGTGCACAAGACAGCAATATGGGCAAGGCCAGTTTTTGCTGTTGCCTTTGCTCTGGGATAAATTCTGCAGGACTGTGAGACAGTGTGGCCCCTGACTCCCACCCCCAGAAAATCAGATTGTCGTGGAATTAGAGATTACTGTGGAGAAAGATACGCAGTCACAGCTCACTGCAGTCAGTCTTATCCAGGAGGTTTAATCTCGTAGTGATATTTTTGCAATATGGCACTTGTTCTGATACTAACACCACAGAAAGATTAGTATTTCCTGTTAGTGTCAGTAGAAATTAGAATAGAAGTTAATCAAAGATTTGAGTCAAAGGTGCTTTACAAAAAATACTTTTCTCGTGCACTGTAATACAATATTTGTGAATAAAGAATTCTGTCGTTCTTGAGGTTATTTAGTTAGAATGTGGACAATGAGGGCAAGTTAAGTGTGCACTGGGGTGTGAAACTTTTGAATAGAGGTGACCTTATTTAAGAGAAACAAGTAGAAAGCATGGGTAAATAGTGATATGCATGTGGAAAAGCAGGTAAGGAGAGACAAAGCACATTAGGTAGGGTCCTGCAGGTGACCTTTTGTAGTTGACCGGAGCATACCTACAGAACTTGAAGCAGAAAATTGAGTGTAACATGCACTTTAACCTGGTTCTGGATGGGATAGTGAAAATGCTGTGACGGGGATATCTGAACTGGAAGAGCATTGAAGAATGTATTCTTCCTAGAAAATAGAAATAAAGTCAGCGTGGTGGGAAAGCACTGCTATTATTATTATAAGCTAAAGAAATAGGAGTAGTTATCGTAAAATGTGTTATTTTTGAATGAAAATTTCTGGTGGAAGGGCTAATATAGTAGCAATACAGAAGAGTACAATTTGAAGGTACCCATAACTTCTTAAAGATGTATGTTTATTTTGAAAGTAAATTTAAAGACTGTAAGAATTGTTACGTGGAGTTACATTGAATTGAATGGTCAGAAACTGGATCTGCCTTATATAAATGTTGGTCTAGAGCTCATCTGTGTTTGAAACTGGAACTTCTATAAACTAAGGAAAAAATTCTCAACAGGGTGCTCGAATATTGTGTGCTGATTTTGGCTGGGGTAAAGTTAGTTTTCTTCATGGTAGCTGATATTAGGCTGTGTTTTGGATCTGTTCTGAAAAGAGTGTTGATAACAGAGAGATGTGTTCATTACTGCTGAGTAGGACTCACTGAGCCAAGGCCTTTTCTGTTCCTCGCCCCACCCCACTAGCAAACAGGGAGACTGGGGGAGCACAAGAAATTGGGAAGGGACACAGCTAGGACAGCTGACCCCAGCTCACTAAAGGGACTTTTCATACCATGGCACCATCTCAGCCATAAAACTGGGGGAAGAAGGAGGAAGGGGGTGACATTCAGAGTGATGGCATTTGTCTTCTCAAGTAACCATTACACATGATGGAACCCTGCTTTCCTGGGATGGCTGAGCACCTGCCTGCCAATAGGAAGTGGTGGATGAATTTACAGAATCACAGAATCATAGAATCATTAAGGTTGGAAAAGACCTCCAAGGGCATCAAGTCTGTCCTTTGACCAAACACCACCATGTCAGCTAAACCATAGCACCAAATGCCATGTCCAGTCATTTCTTGAACACTTCCAGGGACAGTGACTCCACCACCTCTGTGGGCAGTCCCTTCCAATGCTTAACCGCGCTTTCAATGAAGAAATTGTCACTGATGTCCAACCTGAACCTTCCCTGGCACAACTTCAGACCACATCCTCATGTTCTGTTGCTTGTTCTCTGGGAGAAGAGACCAACTCCCACCTGGCTACAACCTCCTTTCAGATTGTTGTGGAGAGTGATAAGGTCACCCCTGAGCTTCCTCTTCTGCAGGCTAAACATCTGCAGCTCCCTCAGCTGCTCCTCATAGGACTTGTCTCCAGACCCTTCCACACTCCACTGCCCTTTTCTGGACACACTCCAGCACCTCAGTGTCTTTCTTGGAGGGGCCCAAAGCTGGACACAGGAGTCGAGGTGTGGCCTTACCAGTGCTGAGTACAGGGGGACAATCAGTTCCCTGGTCCTGCTGGCCATACCATTTCTGATCCAAGCCAGGTGCCATTGGCCTTATTGGCCACCTGGGCACATGCTGGCTCATGTTGAGCGGCTTTCAACCAGCTCCTTTTCCATGGCAGCTTTCCAGGCACTCTGCCCCCAGCCTGTAGCACTGGTTGAGGTTATTGTGACCCAGGAACAGGACTTGGCAATTGGCCTTGTTGAACCTCATACCTTTGGCCTCGGCCCATCGATCCAGCCTGTCCAGATCCTTGTGCTTGTGTGCAAGACTTTTGCTTTCCCTATTAAACTGTTTTTATCTCAACTGACAAGCTTTCTCACTTCTACTCTTCCAGTTCTCTCCCTGCTTCCACTGTGGTGGAGCGAGTGGGAAGCTTTTTGGGGCTGAGTTGGCAGCTGAGCTTAAACCATGGCACATTGGAACAGGTTGTCTAGAGAAGTTTTGCAATTTCCATTTTTAGTGATGAAGAGAACCTGACTGGACAAAGCCCTGAGAAATCTAACTTTGAAATAAGCTGTGTTTTGAGCACTGGGTAGGAACAGATGACTTCCAAATCTTTGATTAAACCTTAATTATTCTGTGATTTTTAAGCTCCACCTACTTAATAAAGCAGATTGGACCCATAAAAACAGATAATGCTAGGATAGGTATACAGATGAAGATAGAGTGAAATAGGGAGTCCGGCAAAATAGTCTAGAAGGAGGTAAGTTCATCTCAGCAAAAGTGATAAGGCACTAATCACCAAACAAGGACAAGAACTCTTGTAAGTTAAATGAAGAAGTTGGCACAAAGTTATTTTTATGTAAATTAATTCCATGAAAATGTCTGCTCATCTTAATGTTAAAAGACCACGGGGAGAAGAATGTCACAAATTTAGACAAGATGTCACTGTGAGTTTCTGTAACATAATGTAACATAACTTTTAGGAAGGAAGAAGCAGTCAGTTCTAGAATACTTTTCTTGCAGTCTTGGAAACTCAATCACCAGCTCTGGGTGATGTTGCAGAGGCAAGGGAAGCGGGTTTGCTAAAATTAACATGGACATAGAACTGTATTACCCTTAGAAATCAAATTATTTGGGCTGTTGTTCTATGCCACAATAAGGAATTTTGATGCACAAGAAATGAAACTGTTTGTACTATAATCTTGTTAATAGTTCTACCGGTAATGATAGTAATTTCTTCACAATATTAAATACAGAAAACTATCAGGTATCTTTAATCATACATATTCTGAGAACAAAAGCATTTTCTTTGATAAATAAACAGGCACTGTTATTTTGTAGTTTGTTGTGAACTCTGTATCATATTTTATAATAGTGACTTAAACTCAGTGAAGCTTGGAAGAGCCAAGCTAGTGCTTTTGCACAGGTCTTTATCCTGCTCCCATTTTCTCCCCATTTTCCTATATATATGACTTACATGGGTTCTGGCACTCAGCAGACTTACTTTGTAAGCTCCAATGTTTCTTAATCTTTCTGCCATGTTAGAAAATGACTCCAGCAAAAAACCCTCTCTTTGTTTTCTTCTAGATTAATGAGTTAATAAATCAGTGCACTGAGTGGCTTGACAAGTAGCAGAATTAGCACCAGGGATGAAATAAGATGGCTTAGGTTTGGGAAAGAATAGTGTGCAGTGAGATTTGCCTTGTTGGCAATAGTGGACTGTTGGTGTGTTCAGCTGCAGTCTGAGTTAAACAGTCTGCTGTCTGTTTACTCAGTTTAATGTAGTTTTAGGAAATATATATGATAGTGATAATTACTTCAGAATTTGTGAATATTTTATGCTTCTGTACTGTTAGCTATGGAGATAATGCAGCCTAATTTTATAGACTGTCATTCACTTTTACCATCATAAACTGGTTTTCCTGAATTTTGTGGTGGAGTCTAGTTCTCACCTTAAATGAACAGAGAATCTTCCTATATACATCAAGTAGGAGGAATTGTTTCAAGCAGTGATGGGATTTACATCAAAGTGGTTTAGTCTTTTCCTTCTACTCTTAGGCTAATAAATTGAAAATAATATGAAACATAATTGTGAGTACAGCTCACAACTGGATTAAAATTGGGTAGAATGCAAGTGGTCTTTTGAGCACTCAGGGACCTGTGATAGGCAGAAGGTTGAGTCCAGGCATGTAAGTCCAATAGCAGTAAAATTTTCTCTGTTTCTGCTGTGAGAATGCTGATGGGCGGGGAGGGGCAGTTGTTTTGTTTTGTTTAATTGAAGTAGATGGGTTCCACTGTAACTGAAATGACAAGATAAGGTTTTCTAAAACTAAATTAAAAAAACGTACTGAACACAAAGGAGTTGTGGAAATGTCTTTTGCAAAGCTAATAATAGATACAGTTAAAAGGTGCTTTGTTTCTGTCAGAGGGAATACTGCAGACATTAGGAAAAAAATAGTGTAACTTGTTCCTTTTGGTTTTGAGCATAACCATATTTCAGTTCCACTGTGCTGCTGAGTGTGTTTACTTCAAATGAGATTTCATTTTTCTATTTTCTGAAAAGCAGGGGATACTACCTCTGTACTAGGCATAGAGTTGTTTTTGCAATACCTTCTAATAGTGCTATGGTGATTTTAAACCCTACAGAGATTCTTAGCTGTTATTGAACAACAGTGCAGAGAGTGTATTAAAAATTTAGAATTATCACTGAATCCTCACTTGATGACATTGTTCCAGATGGTGATATTTTGCCTGCTTTGCTTTATTTGTTTAAAAATCAAAATAGCTATTCTAAGCTTCTAAAAATAATCCACAGTTGTACAACATCACGCAGAGTTATGCATCAGTACAGGACAATGATATTAGTTTCTGTTCAAGTAATTAAACCTTGAAGCCATTATTTTTGACTTCTGCTGTTAGTATTTGCTCATTCTTAGTGTATGTCCACATATTAGTGCCCTACCTGCAAATTTTAGAGAGCCAGATTAGTCACAGCATGTGCCTGGAAGGTTGCCAGAGCTCTGGTGCCAGTCTTTTTGCTCGATAAGACTGACTGTTCTTTTGATGCTTCATGTTGTGTCAGTGGAATTCTGCACGAGCAAGTGGGGCCAGTTTTTACAATTCTAAACTTCTGTGGGAGAAGTCCCCTATCAGAGGTGTCTATTTAAGTAAATGCAACAGTTCTGAGCTAATTTTCATGGAAGTCTTCATTAAATCATATTACTTGAATATGGTTTCATGGAAGACTTCATGCTAGTACAGGTCATAAATAAGCTCTGACAGAAAAGTGGCATCCTTCTTAATTTGACACGTGTCAGTTTTGTGGAAGAACCACTAAAGCATTTTAAAACTTGCCAGTCATGAAAAGATAACAGTTGAAGACTATTACATTATTTTGAATGAAGGACTTGTTCCACTGCTTAGAAAAAACCCAGCACAAACCCCTCCTTGCTAAGAAAATCTTCACCTGCATATGTCAAAAAACTGTGATGATAGTACAAGGAGTAATGGGTAAAAACTGAAAGAGGGAAAATTTGGGTTAGATATTAGGAAGAAATTCTTTACTGTGAGGCTGGTGAGACACTGGCATGGGTTTCCCAGGGAGGCTGTGGAAGCCACAACCCTGGCAGTGTTCAAGGCCAGGATGGATAAGGCCTTGAGCAACCTGGTCTAGTGGGAGGTGTCCTTGCCTATGGCAGGGGGGTTGGGACTAGACGATCTTCAAGGTCCCTTCCCACGCTTTAACATTCTGTGATTCTATTCTGTCGATCCACAGAACCTTCAGAACGATGCAGCCTTTTTCGTTAGGGTGGCAGATGGTTAATAAGAGCATGCACAGGTAGATAGCTGCTCCAGGTCTGTCTGTAGAACAGACAAGTATTAATCAAATCTGGGTTTTTGAAATGTGTGGGCATTGGCTTTGTATGTTGGAATAATTTACTTACTGTTCTTTTTCTCAATGCAGCCAGCAGCCAGCCTCGGGTGTAGCCTATTCCCATCCGACCACAGTTGCCAGCTACACTGTGCACCAGGCGCCGGTGGCTGCGCACACGGTCACTGCAGCCTATGCCCCGGCAGCAGCCACGGTGGCCGTGGCCAGGCCAGCCCCTGTGGCTGTTGCAGCTGCTGCCACAGCTGCTGCCTATGGAGGGTATCCCACGGCACACACAGCCACGGATTATGGCTACACACAACGCCAGCAAGAGGCCCCACCACCACCGCCTCCTGTCACCACTCAGAATTACCAGGTGGGTTCCTGTTGTGTGGTATTTAAATGATAATTTTAAAAGAGAAAGGCTGTTTGGAAAAGAAAATGGGATTTTGTGAAGCTGCTGCTGTAAAGAGTAGCACTGACTTGTCTCAGCTAAGTGATGTTCGAGTGGTGTGCAGTAAAATGGGTCATGGAACTGATGTAGCTGAAAAGACTGTTCCAGTAAAAATTTTCAATGGAGGTAGAATAGTTCCTTTGGCAGATTCCTAGGTGCCATAGGAGTTGTAGTACCAAGCCTAGAAGGATAGAAGATTGCTCTAGAAGATAAACTACTCTGTAAATAGCTTTTGGGTGCCCTCTGTGAGATCCCTGCCTAACCTGCTGTGGATACAGGCTTCTGCAAATAGGAGCTTTGTCCCTTTTCATTGTCCCTGTATCTCGTTTCAACTGTTTAGTCCTAAACTTATCAAGGCATTAGCTAGGTTCTAATTAACAGCTTAGTTTGTCTAAAAGGACTGTATTATTACTGCATGTTCTCAATTCTTTTGCACAGTTCCTCTAATTTTTTGCATATTGTAATTATGGGGTCAGTTAATAGACAACAAAGGGAGACTCCAAAATATATAAAATAATTCCTGTTCACATAGGTTGAATGGAAAAAGGATTTTATGTTATATTTCTTGGAATTACAAAAGATTTTTGTACATTAATGTATTTCAGCTCTAGTGGTTCATGCCTTGCTACTCCTCAGTTGACCAACTCTTTGTGCTTTACCACAAACACTGTCAGGATGAGAGAATATGTATACATATATGTACAGTGGCTTCCAGGTCATTTCCTTCTAAACTTACTAGACATCTCCAATGTTTTAAACGTGTCACATGGGCCATTTGCCTTGCTTTTATAAACAACTTATGGTTCGGTAATGGGAAAAAGGCTTTACAAGTACCACCTTCACACTCCAAAAAACATAACCAAGAACAATGTTGTTAGTGATAGGATTTTTAAAGCCAATTTAGGCTCATGTTTCTAACCTTGTGAATTTATGGGGGTTGTAGGAATTTACATTTTACGGAGATCTGTTGTGGGTTTTCACTTCATATTTTACAGAAATAGAATCTGATACAGTCATTATTAAAAACTAGTGAGATTAGATGTTTTTGAAAAACAAAAATAATTAGGTAGGGAAAGTGATATAATAGCGTGAGGTTAATTCCTGTATTAAGTCTATAAAAGACCAGTGTGGTTGCTTCAGACCTGAAGTACCTTTAAAGTTAAATTTAATTTCTTTAATGCATTTTTTTGTATATACTCTATAGGTAGATGGGGGGGGTTAATTCTGCTTTAGTAGGCCAGAAGAAAATGCTAACGACTTTTATTATTCTAGATAGATACCTAAAGGTGATATCTCTGTTTTGAATTCTTAGGATTCCTATTCCTACGTTCGATCTACTGCCCCAGCTGTAGCTTATGACAGCAAACAATATTATCAACAGCCGACAGCGACCGCGGCAGCCGTAGCTGCTGCTGCCCAGCCTCAGCCCTCAGTGGCTGAGTCCTACTACCAGACAGGTGGGTGTCATGGTTTACACTGCTCTCCTTGTTCGCAGCCTGTCAACTACTGTAATACCTTAAAAACAGTTGTTTGAGTATTTCACTTTTTAGTTTTGTCACATAGTTTCTGTCAATGTGTTGAAAAATTTTCCGCACCTAGAGCTTCAATGCTATTGTGACATTGCCATAAGTAGCTGCCTCTCAGGTTTGGATTATTACCAAGTAGACTCAAAACATACCTCTAGGCAAAGTTCTTATTGATTTGTCTAGAAAACTTGCTGAAGTAGGTTCAGATGATAACTTGATTAGAATTAGTCTTTTAAGTCTTTAGTTACTTCATTTGTGTAATTCTTTAATTATTCGCATCATGATTGCTACAAATCATCAATCCTATTTAGTTTTTTTTACTTCACTTAAAAATAAGAGGAAAGTTTAGGTGTGTGCTTTGGTTTAGTAAAACCATTGGTTAACAAGGTTGTTTAAAAACATAGTAGCACAGTTAAAAATAAATAATAAAATTGAGGCTTACTAGTGTGAGCTGTGACATGGTTCAGTCGTTGTTTGATGCGTGGTATGCAATGCATAACCATGACAACCCAATGTACAACACTAAAAAGCAAAACAAATGAAACAAAGAAACCAAAGCAAAGCCCCACTTTTTACACATTTGTTCACCAGCATGCTTTTAATTATCCCATAGTGTGGTTTGCATTTCATTCAACTAAAACCCATCAATCTTTGTACACTTACATTTTCTATCCTAATTAGCTCCGAAAGCAGGATATAGCCAAGGGGCAACTCAGTACACCCAAGCCCAGCAAACACGACAAGTGACAGCTATAAAACCTGCAACCCCAAGTCCAGCAACAACTACGTTTTCCATCTATCCGGTGTCCTCAACTGTGCAGCCAGTGGCAGCTGCAGCCACTGTTGTTCCATCCTACACTCAAAGTGCGACATACAGTACAACGGCAGTGACTTACTCTGGTAAGAATTTTGCATGTTTTGTTACTGGGATCTTTGCAATTGTTGCAGGAGAGACTTTCAATACGCAGAATTTTAGCAGTTTGTGTTCAATTACATCATAGTCTACTGAGAAATATCAACCAGTTAAATCATTGTAATTTTGTTGTATCTTTAGAAGAGGTTTGGTGTCTTATGTGCCTCTTTGGTTATATGTGAGAGTATACAAGTGGCATTGCTACATGAATGGTAACTTACTGTAAGAATTGAAAGGAAAAGATGGGGGATAGAAAAAATAAGGAAGTGCATCCACACAAATGGTACCCTTGGGAATTGGGAAGGGAGCATGCAGTTACAGAGACAGTTCAATATAAATCTTTTAAAATTGGGCTGTCTTGACCCAAAATGGGATGACAATGGGTGCTGAAAAAAAGACTGTCATTCAACCATTAAGAATCCAGAAAGTAGTTACTGAGGAAAATGTGTTAACTTTGTAGCCAGATGATAATCAGCTGGCATGTTACAGCTACTTTGAACTTTTTGTTTTCTGTTTAAAAAGGGATTTTAGTACTTCCTCGAGACAGAGCCCAGTTTTCTTCATTTATTCAACTGATACTAGAAATCAAGAACTGCATAACCAAGCTTTAGTGAGCAAGCAGCTTCTCTGCACTAAAAGAACTTAAATCAGTGTAATAGGATGTAATAGTAGTAGACATTCTGTCTTTTATCTTCATTTTTTCCCTTTCTTCTACATTATATCAGTCCTCCTTGCTGTTTGGAAACTTGAACAGCAAATCTGGTTCTGGAAGATTGCTTTCTTCAGGTGGCCTTTGATAAACCTTGTTCCATCATACCCAATTTTACCAGATGTGCCAAGAAATTTCAGATGTTCAGGGATGCATTTATATATCTAACATAACTGTTTGTCTGCAAAGATATGTCTAAAATTGAAAATATTCTGGTACAATTAGTATCTCTGTATTTGTGTACTGTGAAACATGAAGCGAAATTCAGACTGCCTGACAAGATTTCAGTAAATTATTTGTCTTGTCCTGCCCCTCTGTTATGCAACATGATTTGAATTAGTATATTATGTAGTTGATCCATGATACCCAGTGATGTAACATTTGTTTTATTTTGATTTGTGAGGTACCTCTTACTCTGGTTATGAAGCTGCAGTGTATTCAGCCGCATCGTCCTATTACCAACAACAGCAGCAGCAGCAACAGAAACAGGCGGCGGCAGCAGCTGCTGCTGCTGCTGCAACAGCTGCTTGGACAGGGACCACCTTTACTAAAAAGGCACCATTCCAAAATAAGCAACTGAAACCAAAACAACCTCCCAAACCGCCCCAGATCCACTACTGTGATGTTTGCAAGATCAGCTGTGCTGGACCACAGGTACCTGTATTATATAGTTTTCTACTATGCACTTTATTCATGATTGCTTCAGCTAAAAATCTGACCCTGTTAAGAGTCGTAGAATCGTTAAATGGCCTGAGTTGGAAAGGCCATCTCATTCCAACACCCCTGCCATGGACAGGGACACCTTCCAAGCAACAGGTTGCTGAGAGCCCCACCCAGCCTGGCCTTGAACACTTCCAGAGATGGGGCATCTATAGCTTCTCTGGGCAAAAACTGTTCCAGTGCCTCCCCACCCTCACAGTAAAGAATTTTTTTCTAATATCTAAACTACTCTTTTTCAGTTTGAAGCCATCCCCCATTATCATGTCATTGCATGCTCCTGTAAAAAGTCTCTTTCCATCTTTCTTGTGGGCTCCCTTCAGGTACTGGAAGGCCCCAATTAGTTCACCCCAAAGCATTTTTTTTTCCAGGCTGAACAAACTGAATTCTCTCAGCCTTTCCTCTGAGGAGAGGTGCTCTATCCCTCTAATCAGGAGTATGTGTTAATTTTTGAAAATTTGATTCTATACTTATACTAAAGGAATAATTAAATGAAAATGGGCACTATTATAGAAAGAGGTCCTATGAGAAGACAAAAGGATAGATCCCTGAGCTTGTGCAGAGAAGCTTCACTTGTGTTTTGGACTTCAGAATTATTTGAAACTTTGAATTTGATTTACTTCTTTAGCATGGCAAACTTCTCAGAAAATACTTTTTTGAAAGCTATGGAATTACATTAATTATGTGAGTGGTAAGCTTGAAAATTTATTCTTCACTGTATTTTAGCATTCCCCTTTAGTTTCACAGTGGGTACAAGTGCATGGAAAATAAGATACCAAGTCATGCAAAGTGTTGGCTAAGAAGTTCCTTTTTTTTTTACATAAACTTGTCATTATTTCCCGCCCTGTCTGCTCCCTAGATTGCCAGTGTTAATATAGGAACTCAGATCAGCTTCTGCATCACATTTTCAATACAGCTTTATTTATGCACTGCCTTCTTTTAAATTGATTTTTCTGGTTATCTGGATACACCTGATCCCTGTGGTCTTATAAGTTAGAGGAAAAACCAAAATCAAGAATAATTGAATGCAGTGCAGGAATGCAGTGCAGGAAACTGTGGTTTTCTGATCATACCAAGTTTTCAGTGGTAGTATCTGTTGACCACTGCTTGACTGGGGAAGGGAGAAATTAGAGAAGGAAAGCCTATGTTGTTTTACCTAACCGTGGGATCCTGGTGGTAGAGAAGAAAATTTACTTGTCTTGGAAGTGGCCTATTAATACCTGAAAACATGTCATACAGAGGAAATGTTCAGAGTAGAAAGTGTTTCCTAGGTAAAGTGTATGTTTTTTATGCTATGTTGTATATTACACGTATTCACATGAATGACGAATGAGCAGTACAAAGACAGATGACTCCGTGTGTGTTGTTTATTTAAACAGACTTATAAAGAACACTTAGAAGGCCAGAAACACAAAAAGAAAGAAGCAGCATTGAAAGCTTCCCAGAACACCAATAACAACAGTACTTCTGCTCGTGGAACTCAGAATCAGTTGCGCTGTGAGCTTTGTGATGTGTCTTGTACAGGGGCAGATGCTTATGCTGCCCATATCCGTGGAGCCAAGCATCAGAAAGTAAGAGTTTTCTCTTGTTCTTACTATGCAAGACAGTGTCTATATTTCTTTCCATCATTTTTTCTCATCTTAAGAAAGGAGAAGATAGGCAGAAGCAATATAACTTGAATTATTTTGTTTAAAGATGTATACTACTTCTTTTTGTTTCGAACTTGTCTTTAAGCTCACTATTGGAAAGGCCTTGCTGAAAGAAAGGGGGGAAAGTATTGCCATGACAATAATGAGAAGAGGATGTCTTGGGAAAACTATGTAAATTGTAGGAGGAGATGTGGATTAAGATGAGGAAAAGAGTCACTGAGGACATGGGGTACCACGCTTGTGCCCTGTAACTGTTTTCAAGACTTCTTGAGATTCATCCCACTTGTCTGGTGCTGTGAAGCTTTCAGTGCTCTTTGAAACACTGTAAGCTGAGACAGTGCCAAGAAACAGGAGTATTATACATCACTCCTTGGTAATTCTTGCAAAGAAAATTATCATATGGGAGCAAGGAACAATGTCCTGTAATAGACTTTACAATGCATATGCTTGGAAGACTTCTGGTATGCATGTTTTTCCTACTGTTTTGGGTGCATTTAGGTGGGCATTCTGGAATGAAGTCTGTGGGCTGCACTGTGAAGCATTGTGACCTGTGTTTTAAATTTGGCCATACAACAGTAAATGCAGTAGTAGGGTAGAATGTGTGTTTTATATTACAGATTTTCCTCATAACTCTGGAAAGATTAATGTCGCTAACAAATACAGTATTAATACTCAGCTTTTGTAGCTCTTTGCATCTCAGAACACAGGCATCAGTAACATTGTTCCTATTGAAATAAATCTCATAGCAGATTTAACATAAATTTCCCACAAGACAGACTTGTCTGGTGTTTTGTTCTTTCTTTAATAAATTGGACCATTACTTTTTTGGGTTGTACCCAATAACTCCATAGTTATATGGAGTATAGTATATGTTATCCTTATGAATTTGGATGTAGTTTTCTCTTTCTGATAGTTATTCACTAACCACTGCTCTTTTAGGTTCTTACCAGTGTAAAAATGAAGTCTGAAAGGACTCTATTTCTGTGGTAACTGAAGAACTGTGTTCATTCTACTGGAAAAAAAAGTAATTTTAAAGAGTTGCTTGAACTTAAATTTATAGTATTGTGTGACATTAATATGTCTGTATTCTGATAGGGAACATAAAAACTAAGAACGAAAACCTAAGAAATTAATTTATATAGTCATGGGCATATCATGCTTGTGTACACGTGTTTGCATTTAAGGCATGTCTCAGAGATTGTTTTTACTCCTATTTTCAAAACCCAGTCTTTAGTTTTGGTTTTGCATGTTTTCTTCTTACGGACTACATGGATTGCTTTTCCAGGTGATGGTCAGCAGTCACCAAAAAGAAGTCTTATTCTGTCAGGCATGTTGTGGAAAGACCTCTGCTTATTACTTCTAAGAATAAGCATGTACCTCTTTACTATGTAAGAGATACTAAAGAACTCTGAAATACCTCTTCCATCCTCTTTAACTATTTCTGTACATGTACCTTTTTCTCTTCTTAAACTAAAACAAAACAAAACACTTTTGCCCAAGGAAGCTCTTCAGTTTTGCTAGATGAACTGGAAATTCTTTCAATATGAATACTCTTAAAATGTAGCAATTGAAAGAGATAGTGTTGTTCAATTTAATTAATTACTTAAATAGTTAGATTAGTTACAAATACTGTTTGGAACCAAAATAGTTCAATGTGCTACACTTTTGGAGGGAGAATAAAAAGCAACCAGACAACAAAACAGACACATTGAAACAATGGGAGCAAAATGTTTTCTTGAGTTGTGCTGACTTACGAGTTTATTGCATTTCTGTTCTCATCTACACAGTTGTGGGAGTAAATCCTTGAATTTCTCATGGAAGTAAGCTATGTGACATAAATATTTACTGTTTCCTTGTGATACAAATGCCAAGAGCTTTCAAATGTCCTTTTCTTTTTCTTTTTTTTTTTTTTGCTAGGACTGCTTTTTGTAAAAAAACAACAGCCAATGTTTTAGTTATATTGGTCTTTGTGATACATAATTGAGATCATATTATGAATTTGATTTATGAATTTCTCTTCATACTTACAGGTAGTAAAGTTGCACACAAAACTTGGCAAACCCATTCCTTCAACTGAACCAAATGTGGTTACCCAGGCGACTTCCTCAACATCCACATCTGCTTCCAAGCCAACTGCCTCTGCTTCAAATATAGCAACTAGCAGCAGTACTGTGAACTCTTCTGTGGCATCCTCTGCAGTGAAAATTCTTACTCCCACGGCAAACACACCACTTAACACTGCGTCCAACAACAAAACATCTTCAACCGCTGCTAACATACCTGTAAAGAAAATCTCTACACCGAAAATTAACTTTGTTGGCAAGTACAGAAGTCAGTCTTTATTTTGAAACCTAACCTATTCTATTATTTTTTATTACGTATGAGTGCAGAGATACAAATGTATTTAGTTAACTTCAGGCATGAGGAACTCCCTTGCGTTTAAGGGAATTACTGATAGGTGAGAATAGGGATGTATATTAAAGTTTTTTTTCAAAATTTATGGTGTTTTCTGCCTGGTTGTCTCCACCTAGCCTGTCTAAAGTGCTCCCCCCACCTTCATGAGAAATCTCACGGTTATGGTCTCTTATGTAGTAGCTGCTGGAGTATTGCAGTTTATAGTCCAGCTGGTCCTAATTTCAGTTCACAGCCTGGACTGTTAAGGCACCTGCAGTAGGTTGGCAGTTGGTAACTGGGCAACTGAAACATCCTTGTAAGAGTGGAAATGTAACCATGGAAACTTTGAACTGAGCGTGACAGACGCTCAGAGGTGGGAAGCAGCTGTCCCACAATAAGCTGTCCTGCTCTTCAAGGAAAGACATAAACAGTTGCAACACTACAGGGATATACTGCCTTTACTAGTACAAACATTATAAAGTACTTTTTTTTGATACATTTACACAATGTCAAAAAAAATTAAAATATATTCAACTGACTTGTTCCCATTCTGTCCTGTCTCTTGGAAAAGCAGGGGAAAAAAACCCTCCAAACAGTAATTTTATAAAGCAAAAGTTTTTCTTGTTAAAACAAAAAACTTTGGTGTTTAAGTAACTTGAATGTTGCTAAACTCATTTTTAAACTCTTTAATTGTATTTAAAAATATCTTTAAGTTCTAACTGATTTTAAAAGACTGATAATGCTTTGGCCAGACCATTGATATTTGCAAATAAAGTCTTCAGTGTGCGCATCATGTTTAATCACATTCTCATTTTAAGAAAGTTAATTTAACTTTTTTTGATTTCTAGGTGGCAACAAACTTCAGACAACAGGAAGTAAAATGGAAGAAATGAAATCAGCTGAAAGTGTTAAAACAACTCCTGCTGCTACAGTACAAACACAGGAAGTAAAACCAGACACAGCAGCTGAACCAGTGACTCCCACAACTCTTGCAGCCTTGCAAAGTGATGTCCAACCAGTGGGCCATGACTATGTGGAGGAGGTATTAACGTGAAAATGTGTATTTTAATTGTTTTAGTGAAGCAGAATTGCAGAGTGGTTGAGGTTGGCAGGGACATCTTGAGGTCATCTGGTTCAGCCCCCCTGCTCAAGCAGGGCCTCCTACAGCCAGTCACCCAGGACCATGTCCAGGTAGCTTTTGAGGATGTCTAAGGATGGAGACTCCATAACTTTCTTGGGCAAACTGTGCCAGGACTCACAATAACCAAATGTTTCCTAATGTTCAGTTGTGTTTTTATGTCCGTTGCCTCTGGTCCTGGCACTGTGCACCACTGAAAAGAGTCTGGTTGTGTCCTCTTTACATCCTTCTTCCTTCAGGTATTTATATACATTGATAAGATCCCATCCCCATCAACCTCCTCTTCCCTAGGCTAGGCAGTCAAGGTCCATCTGGATGTCAGGGCAACCCTCTGGCATATTAGCCACTCCTCTTAGTTTTGTATCATCAGCAGACTTGCTGAGGGTACACTCTGCCCCATCATCCAGGTCATTCCTGAAGATGGAGCCAGTGTTGATCCCTAGGGTACACTGCTGGCTACTAGCCTCCAACTAGGCTTCATTCCACTGGTCACTGCCCTTGGCCAGGCTGTTCAGACAGCTTTCAGTCCACCTCACTGTATCCTTGTCCAACCTGTGCATTAACAGATTATATTTGAGGACATTGTGGTGAGACTGTGTCAAAGGCTTTACTGAAGTCCAGATAGACAGTATCAATTGCTGTGCCTTCATCTACCAGGCTTCACTTTGGTGAAGCCATGCTGACTGCTTCTGATGGGTTTTTGCCCTCATTGTACCTGGAAATGGGTTCCAGGGTTAGCTACTTGCATCACCTTCCCAAGCATCAAGGTGAGGTTAACTGATCTGTAATTCCCTCAGTCCTCCTTGAAGGTAAGAGTGACAAGGCACTGAACCTGCAAAGGCTTGTGCATATGTTCACACTTTTGTATTGTACATATTTCTTTTTTGCTCAGTGGGGCATTCTTCAGGTGAGTGGCATGAGAAAGGTGGATCAAGTCTAATGTAAATTTTATATTATATGCAGTGGTATATAGGTTTGTAATTTATTCAGCTCAGTACATTCAGGCTTGAATTTAAAGCTATGGACAGTGGTTGTCTGTCAGCAATGAAAGTTCTACTTTGCCTTCTTTCAGTCATTGTATGAACTTCTTAGCATGTTTTGAAACAGGTAGACATTATCCAGTGTCACAGGATAGTTAGACTAATGGATAATTAATTTTTACATCAGCTTTATAAAAAAAGAAAATAAAAGACCAAAATGGGTTACAACTTTATTTTCCAGGTAAGGAATGATGAAGGAAAGGTGATCCGCTTTCACTGTAAACTCTGTGAATGCAGTTTTAATGATCCCAATGCCAAGGAGATGCACTTGAAGGGGAGGCGGCACAGACTTCAGTATAAGGTTGGTAGAAATGCTAATGCTTCTCTCTGAAAATCAACTAGATGTCACTGATCTTGTGTTCTTACATTTAAAGACTAGAAGAAAGGAGGCATATGAAATAAAAGATAGAGAAATACATTTCCTAGGGAGTATAGTCTTTAAAAAATAATGCACACTGTGAAACTATTTTGGTTTTTTAAGATGTTTTAACATTGCTTGTAGTATGCAAGCAACAATAGGTTCTTTATGTTGTTTACCATGAATTTCAAATAGTGTAAAATGGTATTGCTTAATGTTTTTGTCAGGATAAACCATGTACACTCTTTGTGGAATCCTTAAGAAACAAGTGTTTGCAGATTTTTTTAGTGATAAGTGCATTCATGCAGCTCTAAAACTGCATTTTACTCCATTTTGCTGTAGACGAGTAGGGCTTGTTAAATATGTCACAACAGCTCTGTAATCTTATGATGAGAAGAGGAAATCAACATTTAATTAATTATATTTTTGAACTAGAAAAAAGTAAACCCAGACTTACAAGTAGAAGTAAAGCCCAGTATTCGAGCAAGAAAAATTCAAGAAGAGAAGATGAGAAAACAGATGCAGAAAGAAGAATATTGGAGAAGGCGAGAAGAGGAGGAACGCTGGAGGATGGAAATGAGGTAATGCATTGTTTTATGAATGAATGAATGAGACAAAGCTGCAGTCAGATTATCTGAAACTACATTCAGTAGTTACTTATTTTGAATACTTCTTTGAGGAACTCTGTGCTGTCTTGTTTTAAATTAGGTTGTCATTATCTCTCTGAGGTTTTTGTTTGTTATTGTTCACTCCCTCTGAGGAATGCAGAGTTGTTAGAATTACTTTGCTGTAAATTCAGACCTACTTTTAAAATAATAATTCATTTTAGTTGCCCTCTGAAGTTCACTGGTATTTGCTTATGACCACTAAAAAGCAGTTGGTGAGGACATACGAGAATCTCTTTAGAATGGCTGCAGGTATTAACTGCTATATAAAAAGAGAACACTTTGATTGATGCACTTCAGGCGATATGAAGAGGATATGTACTGGAGGAGAATGGAGGAAGAGCAGCACCACTGGGATGACCGACGCAGAATACCAGATGGAGGATATCCTCATGGTCCTCCAGGACCTCTAGGCCTGCTGGGAGTTAGACCAGGAATGCCTCCTCAGCCTCAAGGACCAGCTGTGAGTTTCTTAAATTGAGAAAAAAAATTAAATCATACTTACCAGGAGACCCAGTTAAGAATTGCAAATTATTCAGTGCTATTTCACTTGTCTGCAGTGTTTCTTAATAAAGGATTTGGAAAAGTGAAAAATTTTATGGCCATGAAATAGTGTAGGTGGACCTGTCTTCCAAAATAAGTCCACTGAAATGACAAGAGGATGCCTTAAATATTGTTTCTTCTGAAATACAAGTCACATTGCATTTCTATAGTTTTTATTTTATTTGACTGCATTACACAATTTGTAGACAAATACTTGGATAAAAAGTGGCTGGATCATCAGTCTCAAAGGATAGTGCTTAGTGGTGGATCATACTCTACCTGTGTGGAGTGCAATACCACATAGTTTTATCCTGAGGTTAGTCTGAAAAGGATCTTATGGATGATCTGAAAGGTGATGGGGTGAGTGCACACTCCTGTGATTTGCAACTGGCATGAAACTGCACCAGTCTGGGACAGGGAGAATGGCTGATACCTTTGAGGGCAAGGCTGCCATCCTGAGGGACTTAGGCAGGCTGGAAGAATGGAACTTTATGGAATTGTGCAAGGATAAATGTCTAATGCTGCACTCAGAGAGGAACAACCCCATGCCTTGATACAGGCTGGGTAGCAGCTCTGCTGAAAGTAATCTGGAGGTCTTAGCAAACAGCAAACTGAATATGAGTCAGCAGTGTGCCCTGGCAGCAGGGCCAGCAGCAACCTGGGCTTTGGTAACAGGAGCATAATCAAGAGGTGAAAGGAAGTGATCAGCTTTCGTGAGAAACAAACTGATATACAACGTTTAGTTTGGGGCTTGCCAGAAGAAGAAAGATACAATAAACTGTAGCAGGTTCAGTGCGGGGCTACCAGGATGATCAGGGGTCTAGAATGCATGCCCTGAGAGACAGGGATCTGGGCTTATTCAGTCTGGAGAAGCAAGAGCTTCAGTGGGACATAATAGCCTTCTGTTACTTGTCTATTATAAAGACAATGGAGCCAGGCTTTTACAACCATGAGAGGGTGAGACACATCCAGCTTGAGCCAAGTCAAAAGAGGTTCAGATTAAAAGCAGGAAATCATGTTTTTTCATGCAAATGGTGTGCAGCCTCCATCTTTGATGGTTTTCAAAAACCAACAGGCTAAAGCCCTGAACAACATGACGTGGTCTTACGGCTGACCATGTTTTGCACAGGACGTTGGACTGTACAACTTCCTGAGATCCCATATTGTATGAATGTAATCATGGATACTTTATTTTGCATCAATATGCAAGTATTTCCCAGTTGACAGAAAGACAAGAGGTATTTTTTTGACAGAGGTCCCTCTGATCCTGGCATTTATAATTTGTTTAATTTTGACACATTTCACGTCTTTTCAGACACTATTGATTTTGACCAGCGTAGATTGTTAAGGACACTTCAATTCACTGTTTTGTTACATTTCAGTGATGTCAGGGTTGAATATTCTGTTGTTTGGCCACATGTTTGGGCTTTGATCACAACTTGGAAGTGCAGTCAAGTTTCAGAAATACACTTTTTTGCCTCTGTAGCCTTTGCGCCGCCCTGACTCCTCTGATGACCGCTACGTGATGACCAAGCACGCTGCTATATATCCAACGGAGGAGGAGCTTCAGGCAGTCCAAAAAATTGTTTCTATTACTGAGCGTGCTTTGAAACTTGTTTCTGATAGCATGACTGATCTGGAAAAAAGCAAGAACAAAGAGGGAGATGACAAAAAGGATGGCAGTAAAGACAGGTATTTTTTTTAATTAGTTTTTATGAATGTCATTGTTTTTCCTTACCCAGCTATCAGTGCTTGAGGGATTCTCTTCTCTTTGAGTTTTTATGCAGTATATGCCACTATGGTCCCAGAAGTATGTGGAATACTATTCTATTTCACTTCTCTATGTTCAGGATTATTTTCAAGGTTTTTTCATTGTTGTTTTAAATACAACTTTTAACTGTAATTCACAGAGCTTTGAAGGGAGTTTTACGGGTAGGCGTTTTGGCTAAAGGACTGCTGCTCCGTGGAGACCGAAACGTCAATCTTGTTTTGTTATGTGCTGAGAAGCCTTCTAAGTCATTGCTCAGTCGTATTGCTGAAAGTCTTCCTAAGCAACTTGCAGTAAGTAGAATTTTGGGGTTTGGATTGGAATTTTTGTAGAAGTGCTGTAAAAGTCAAGTCACATATCAGCAGGGCTCACTGTGCTACATTTCATAGCTCTGGTTCAGTTTCTTTTCATTTTCTGAGTGTTTTCATCTGAATTCAGAGACTGCTGCAAATTCTGCTTTCCATATTGTGTCCATACAAGGGTGCACTCTAGCGGTGTAGTACCAGTCATCATTTTATAGGTTTTATATAAATGGGAAATAGAAATGAGCACAAAAAAGACTGTTACTCAGTTATCAGCAGCAATAGAGGTAATTTGTGCGGTGTTACAGAAAGCTTGCTGAAGGTCAAGTTCTCCATTAATGCCAGTCTTTGTGTAGTTATATCTTGTTTCCCATTTGTGTCAGTGCTTTGTAGGTCCACAGTTAACTTAGTCTTGTCAGGTGTTTTGTGTGATTTGGATCTTTAAAAAAACAAACATGCAGTCTTAGACCATTCAATGAAATTAATATAAACCATTTGTGGTATTTCCACAAGGAAGAAAAGTTAAAAATAAAGTCTCTCCCTTCTCTCCACTGAATGAAGCCTGTCCAGTGTCACTATAGAGTCCCTGTCACAGCATTAGTATTTCACTGCATTAGTATAAACTGCTTGACAGAATATCACTGACATGGTAGAAGCTTTAGCAGGATCAGATTAATTAAAAAATAGTCTCAGGTTTGCTCTTGTTTGAAGTAACGGAACAGAAGTCAAATTAAAAAAATGCACATCTTGGACTGTCTTTGTGGAGATGTCACTTGTCTATGTAGTTTGTGGAAGAATGTCACAGAGGTGCTGACAGCTTCCTTTTGGGGCTACATAGAATTATTAAATAAAGTTCGCAAGAAGCAATTTTTAATAAAAGCCTTGTTCAGTTACTCTTACATTTTTTTCCCCTGGTGTTTATCTTGCCCTTAGTTCTTAGCATGTTGTGACAACCAAGCATAGGATGTACCTAGCAGTACCCATCCTGAAACTGTGAGCTTGAAAAACAACCACTACATCTTGGCTTTTTAAAGGCTTCTGTGTTCCAATGAGAAACACCCTGCTGACATTCTAAGTGGCACTGAGGCTTTTCTTTATCTCAAACACCGTCAAGATCCTCATAATGTAATTGTATCTGAATTTCCTTTCTGGGTAGTTTTCTTTCTTTTTTGCGTGCTTGATTAGTGTTGTGTATTTTCATTAATGATTTGGAAACAGTATGCAAGTCCAGATATCTATATCTTTATAGTATGTACGTGGTTTCTATGACTACACAGGTATCTGCTTCATATAATTATGTTGCGTTTCTGTCTTTCTGTTAAAAAAACACTATGTTGGAGTCCATTTTCTTCCCCACACTTTTATTGACCACATGCTAACAGAAATTTCTGTTTCTCGATATTTAGGTAATAAGTCCTGAGAAATACGATATCAAGTGTGCAGTCCCAGAAGCAGCAATAATTTTAAATTCGTGTGTGGAACCCAAAATGCAAGTTACAATCACACTGACATCTCCAGTCATTCGGGAAGAGAACATGAGGGATGGAGGTTGGGAAGTTGTTAAAGATGTTACTTTTTTCTCACCCGTTTTTTTACTGTTTATCTATTCTGCTTAAGATGGCATTAAGGTCCTGGAAGGCAACATGCTGGCACATGCATTTGGTCGAAACCTTGTTTTTCAACAACCAGTCTTGGTAGAGAACAGTTGGTTAAAATAAACGCGTATATGATGCTTTTATTTAATTTTTAAAATTTTTAACTTTATGTCCAACCTCAGCTTTCTGGAAAAGGTACAAACTTGACTTTTTCCCCTCTTCTAAAATTATGTGGAAAACTAAGTATTTTATACCAAGTGGCTATCAACTGGCTTCCTAGATCAGTCTTGCCTTAAGAGAAAGATTTTATGGTTTTAGAAAATCAAATGACAGGGTTTTGGGTTTAAACTGGATCAGTATTACCATCACTTAGTCATTCCAAATAGCAGTGCATTTAAAATGCACTTTCAGTAATACTTTTGATGGTAACAGTGCTTCTAACTTTAAAAGACAATGCGATTTTTTCCAGCTCTCTGAGGTTGTTTTTTGGTCTGAAGTGCTTTTTGAGTATATTTAGGCTCCTGGTATTACTATCAGTCTTCTATCCAACTGGCAAACCCAGACTAGTACAATAAGAAATGGCTTTGTCGTTGAGCTGAAGCAGAAGGTGGAGCTTGTGAATCAATTTGCGTTTCTGAAGTCCACAGTTTCTCTGGTGCCAGCAGTGTTGCTTTAGGGTCTGTTCTGTAACACTTTCAGAGCTCCAAAAGCTTTTAAGCCAACAAGCATGATTAATGTCTGCAGTACATTGGTTCTTTTTATTTACGGGTCAGATAAAATTAACTTTTGTTTCCTTTTAATCCTGTATTTTCATAGTTGAAAGTGATCATAGTGAACAGGGTTCTGGTGTTTGACAGTGAACCTACAAATAGGAAATCTGAGGCGGTCTTAACACATCTCATATGCAGGTTGAAAGAAACTGTATGTGTGTATGTATACATGTGCTTGTGTATATACGTATTTATATAAGCCACGGAGGTTTTTTTATTTCATCTCATCATTACATGTCCTCTAAAATACTTGAGGTTTTTATATTGCATTAGTAAATGTCCTGTAGCTGTGCCTAGTGCATTATAAGCAAGCTGTGTTAACACAGTCATCCTGCATACTCAGAAAGAAAAATTTCAAGATGCATTCTGTGGTTTGGATGACTTCCAAAGAGTCTTAGAGTGCTTTGTACATAATTTTTAAGCTGTGCATATTATTCCTAGCTATAAAGGCTTTGTAACATGTACTGTCACACCCAACCAATTTTACTTATTTTTTAACAGTCTAAGGGTAACGTGATTGGCCTGAATCTGACTTCCCATATTATTTAAGGTTATAAAGAATACGGTCACTTAAAAGATTTTATTATTAAATTAGACTAACTATTAAGTGAAATTTTCCTTAAACACCATGCTTATTTCTCAATGTGCTGTGCAAAAGTGCAATATTGATTCCTGGTACAATACTTAATTTCAAATAAGTGATTTCTGGCCTAAAATTCCATGATGTGGACTAAAAATAAAAGAATTTTCAAATTACTGTCAACAGTCCCTTAATTTATGCCACCAAAAGGAAACAAATCTGTATTTTTGTCTGACCCACACTTGAGTTAAATTATCTTTGTGAGTTTATTCACTGCTGAATGCAGTACTGCCTCTAGGCAAACAAAGTCAAGTTAAATTTCTCTTCAAGACACTGAGCAGTATAAAATGGATATGCAGAAAAGTTCACTTTTGAAACTGGAGCAAATAGAAGACTGAATTGCCAATTATTGCAGCAAAGGAGTTCCTTGTTGCGAAGACTGCTGCTTATTTGCTGCAGAGTAACAGTATGTGTTTGTGTTTTTCTTACTGCAGCTTCTCATGCTCTGTGTCTTACATTGGTTTAAAGTTTTCATTTTTTTTAGCCCGCTTGGGGAGCTAGTTCAGGTGTTAAGGAAGGCTTTACCGGAAGAACCAGTTCGAGTAAAGATGAGACTGTCTTGCACGTGGAGTAGAATCATGTTTGATGTGTAATTACATGATGAAAGGCTAAAAAAACCCCCACCAAAACAGTGAAATAAAATTGTTAACCGCATAGCTACTGTTTCTTACAGTATTGTGCGTTTGACAGTTTCCCGAATCTGATATTCCAAGAGCTCTAACCCCTGCTGTGGAGTCTTCCTTCAGCAAACAAAGTGTACATACTTACAAAGACATCTGTGTGTGCGCGTGTGTCTTTTTTATCCTTAGCTAACAGCCCCGGTCCAAAGCCTTCTAGCAGAGGGACTTGATTCCTGTCAGGGGTGGCTGCCAAGACATCGGAAGGATTTTTGACCAAGGTTTTCTAAAGCTCAGTGTCACACCTGCCATGCTTTACAAAGGAGGGGTTTGGATGCATAGTCCTAGCATCTACTGTTACTTTGTGTTTGTTTTTTTTTTTTTCTTTTCGTCTTTGTCTCTCTCCTAGAATTAAGCAGTGTTCACACTAGTCTTGAAATAGTTGACTGGATAAAACGTATTTCACATAATAAAACTTACCTAAATTGATACACCTGTTAACTTTTAATGAAGAGGTAGTGTGGACACAGCATGTCTAACTGAAGATTAACCCCTTATGTTTAGCCTAGTAATAAGTTACACAGGGTAAGAATTTGTGCCCATATTTTGTAAATTAATTCAGGTTTTGTCTTAGTTTAATAGGGTGGTAGGTTAGGCATCTGATTTTAGTTAAATAGTCTTTAAGGGGTTAATCCTGAAATGTGAAACATATACAAAAATCCACAGATTAAATATTACAAGAGTTCCCTTGATATATCTTTTCAGTCAATGTGCAATACATGCCTCAGCAACTTCTGACTTTCAGAGTCTTTTTAAGTTTCAAGAGTGTTCTTATAATAGCTATTAGTAGTCCATTTTAGATGGGTGTTTCCAGCACTGAGTAAGATTCTTTTGTGTGTTTAAACTGCAATTCTTACTAAAATTATTTTCTAAATTAAAGTTTTTCAGAGGTAGAAGTAAAGTTTAAAATTATTTAATGAATTGTTGTGCTAAAAGTTTGCACAGTGTCACCTATTTGCATATTAGTTTTAGAAGAAAGTAAATATTTGACTGATTAGGCTAGTTGGCCCAACAACACATATTTTTATTTCTAATTCTCAGCCTTACTTTCTCACTTTTTCCTGGTGTGGGTTTTCTCAGGATGGTCTCTTTGTCTCTTATATCTGTGTAGTACTTCTTTAATCTGTTACCTTACCTGGCACCCCTCTTGTTTAGGTTTTGAGGGGATTATTTTGCTGGGGGTTTTTTTTCATTTGTTTTGTTTTTTTAAAAGAAACACCACCTTAGATGTCACCATTTGCTCTGTAATTGCCTTGTTAGTGCAGATTTTCATCTTTCCACTTCAACATGTAGTATGTAAATTGGAATATCTGTGTGAGAAGATACCTATGTTCTTTTCAACTTTGTTCTTATGAAGTCCTCCCCCTTTTATCCCTGTGCAATGGGACTGCCTTATCAAAATGCTCAAATCTGAATGTAGTACTTCACATTAAATTTAATTACTGTATTGCAAAGCTATGCCACCATGTTAATTCATGGCTTTTCACCGCTGTATAGTAAAGTATCCTACTATTTATTTTACATTTGTGGTTTCAGAGCATTATTTCTGCAACATCCCTAAAAGTTTCTTGTTGCAGGCATGTTTCATAAGTCTCTTTGTTTTTAAATTTTATTCTCTGGCTTAGCTAAATTTGTATCTTTCTGAGTAAACTATATTGCTCCATGCAGCCAGCTCCTGTGAAATGAGTGCCATTGAATGAGGGCTTTTTGTTCATTTTATCTGGTGTATCACCAGTTATGCTGCCAATATACTTTGTTAGTAGTCCCAATAGCCATTTTCACAACTACTAAAAAAAAACTTCTAAAGGTGATCACTGATCTGATTTTACCAATGTAATTTTCAGCCTGTGGATGGATACCCTTTCACATTGTTCAGTGGTTCCAGTTTCGCTGATGAAATCACTTCTGTGGTCCCTTCCTTTTTGGTAGCAAAGCAGTCAGTTTGGTAATTAAATCCTTTTCTGAATATTTAAATACACAAGATCTACTGTATTTTTTTTATCTTTCAGGCATTCTGCTTTGGTTTTTAGACTATTCCTTGCTTTTCTCTTTCCTGCTGAATCTTATGTAAAGCAGACCCTTTTCAGATCCAAGTGTTGCTGGAACACATCACATGTATTGTCACTGAGGAATTTTATTCATATGAATAAGAGAGGATACTAGAAAGCAATGGAACTCTGTAATATTGAAGAACATTTCACATTCCTTTAGGCAGGTTTTTAAAGCAAAATAATTCAAGTTTAAGGTGTGATAAAAATAACATCATTACTAAACATCTAGTGCTTTTAAGATTTGTTATATTTAGTTTTTCTTTTAAGAATAGGTCCCAAATAACACATGACCATTAAAATTTACAAGAAACTAAGTTTGAATGTTTTTGCTTGGTTAAAGTGGATTTTTGTGTTCCTTCTGTCTTGTGTTCTCTGTGCTGGTGCACTGTGTCCAACCATCCTTCCTTCGGAATTTAATTTTAGGGGATATGTGTTTTTCCAGTGTTAGCTTAAATAAAGAAATGCTGCGCATTGTGTAATCTGCAATGCATTTGAAAATAACCTCAGAGCTGAAGCGCAACATGCTCTTGATCTTCTGACTGGGTTGATGCCCTCATCCGAATTGAACGACTTTCGTTGAACATTTACATTTGTTGCTCAAGGGCTTTAAACTTTAAATGGCATGTGTGACATTGAAGCTATTTAAGGAAGTGTCTTGCTCACCTGGTCAAACACCCATTCCTCACTGCATTTTGCCAATTCAATCCATTTTAGATGTAACCTCGGGTATGGTGAAAGACCCACCGGACGTCTTGGACAGGCAAAAATGCCTTGACGCTCTGGCTGCTCTACGCCACGCTAAGTGGTTCCAGGTTCGGAACATCATTTTACTTTCTTCTTGTAGCCTTATGAGAGATTAGTTCGGTTACAATATAAATGTTTAATTGTGTGAAAAAACTCAGCGTTGTTCATGCTAATAATACTTAATACTTTTCTGGTCCCTAAATTTAACTGTAGAAGGTTGAGTATGGAGGAGCTGCTTTATGCAGTGGTTGCTCATTTGACATCTTTTTTTTTCTGGTCATGGAGAAGGCGATGTTGAAAGCTTGACTCGCTTGGGGTGATCATACGGTGTATATTTGTTATATATTCCATAAGGCTGCAGAGTAACTTCGCTTTAAATAATGGAATATGTGTTTAAAGCTTTGTGTTTAGATTTTAAGACCTTTTTTTTTTTCTATTTCTTTAAGTGCATTAAGTGTAGGGAATGAAAGGTGAGAAGCAACTGTTTGGTTTAGTGACTTTGCATGCTGGCAAAGGCACAATAAAGAAACCAAACAGATTCCCTTGACCTTTCAGTCTCTATACCTATTTCTTAGATCTTTTCTTTATTCTTTTTTTTCTAATATAGAAAGATACTGTATTTATTGTTACAAATGAACATAGGTCAAAGTGTACAGGGGATCAAGAAATGTTATTCTTGTATAACCTGTGCACTTTGACTTCTACCACCTTAAATTACTAACCCTATATAAAATACTGCTGTAAATGGCAGCTCATGGAATAAAGTTGTAGAATGATTTGTTTCAATCTTGTATCTGAGCTTCCATTGAACAGCGGTGTTTTAGTCGTTCAGCAAGTCCTATTTGCCACAGGTGCAGGGATTAATTAATTTGATTTTGTATTGCTCTCAAGGCTAGAGCTAATGGTCTGCAGTCCTGTGTGATTATCATACGTATTCTTCGTGACCTCTGTCAGAGGGTCCCTACTTGGTCTGATTTTCCAAGCTGGGTAAGTAACGTCCCTTTGAATGAGTGTTTTTAATAAATATGGTACTGCAAGTAAAGTGTAGGGAAGTGTTACTATAATTTTTCCATCTAGATTTTTTCAACAAGTAATGTAGGGGTTTGTTTGGGATTTTTTGGAGCAGTTTTTGCTAACAAATACTCCAGATTCCCTGTTAAAGTATAATTTTCTGAGATTTTGTCATTTAAAGCTGGAAGTAATTATTTTTTCCAAAAGGAATTTTCTGGTTCTTTTATATCCTCTGTGGGTATATTCTTGTTGTAGGTTTTAGCATTTTTTCCCTTTACTCTGTGTAAAAGAATATATTTTTTTCTAACCATCTACTCTAAAATGCTTGGAGTTGGCTGAAGCTTATTTAAAATAGTGTTAGCTGTGCCCGGATAGTTCCATGATAACAGAAAGGCTACTTGAAAGAATAAATCACAGTAATTCCTGTGACCATTAATATGGTCCTCCCACAAGGTGAAATGCCACAGTACTTCAGTACAGTCTGTGGTTGTGTCACCATCCAATTTTAATCAGTGTCACTTAAATCTCTGGGTTGTATAGGGTCAACTCTCTAAGTTCTTGCATCTGAGTGTTCTTGGAGCATTGACCTGAGTGTCCTTTTGCACTGACTATTAAGTTACCTCTCCAGGAGTGCAACATGTGCTCCAGATATTAACAGATGTTTAATCTGTGGACTGGACAAAGTTTGTCTGAAACAAGTCTCTGAAACTTGTATTGTGAGGAAATAAACTTAGCTCTGACTGTTTTGTTTCACAGACCAAATCCAATTGCAATGTGCTCCTTCCTATTCAGATTTGGCAGGAAGGGCACAGTCATTGTCAAGGAAGTTTCAGCAGTTGGCTTTATTTCAATGAGAAATGTTTTACAACTCTACTAAGTTTGCAGACCATTTTATTAAATCACTTCTGATAATGTTTACTGCTTCTGGAAAGAAGTGGAGCAGTTACATCTGGTTTTTAAATATCTAAAGGGAAAAAAATACTGTTTGTTTCTGTGCTACCTTTGATGAAAAGTACATTGGACAAATAGAGCTTAAAAGACATTAAGTGCCCTCTTAATATCACTGTGATACTGAGTTGCCAAAGAATAAACCCTGGCATACTTTTAGAAGAGCATCCTTAGAACTTCTGCAACACACAGCAGGCAGCACATGGGTGAAGAACAAGGAATGTAGTTCCTTAATGCTCACATTACCTGTTTTAATACAATCCCAAAGGGAAGAGAGGTAGGAAGCAGCGTGTCAGACCTATCTGTGTCTCAGTTCTCTCCAGAAGTGATTCCTGACTTGCTCCTGGCACCTGATGCATTGTCAGTGACATGTATCAGCATTGAAGTGTAGTCAGCAGTCCTTTTGTCCTGTTGGAAAAATCTTGCTGATTAAAACAATGGCTAAATGAAATTGGTGATTTCTGCCAGTCACAGATGGAATTTCATAGACTGGAGAAACACAGTTTTCTCGATACAGGTCTAACTTATATGCTAGAAACCTCTTACAAACAAAAGAGATACCAGAGTTTTAAAAAAAACCCAGCATAACTAGTTGTAAAAATAGAAGATATTAGGAAGTCTAAAATATTGATATTAGTAGCATTTTATGTGTCTAAAAGTAAAAATTAAATTAAAAAGCATTGTCAGGTTCTTACAAGTTAGAAGAAACTATTACTCAAGTTTGATGTTTCAAACTTGAAATCCAGCCTTTTGTGGACATAAATGCCAGGGCATCGATCATAATTCATATTTTCCTAGGATTGAGTTCTAGACTTTAGTGTATTGTATGAGGATTCAAATGAACTAGACTTGAATAAATGCAAAAGCATGATCTGCTTTGTTCTTCACTGATGCATTTTGCTTCCTACTTGAAAACCACGACATAACTGTTGCCAAATCCTAAGCAATGCAGTGTGAGTATGGAAATAACATGCTCAAGAATTTAAATATGTCAGTTAAATGGAACTAAAATAGAAAGGATTGGTGAAGGATTGGGATCAGCACTGCCTGTAATTAACTGGCATACATGAGAATAAGCATTTACACGTGGAAAGGAAAAATCAAAGGTAACACTGTAAAGGCAGTGAGCAGGACAAGGACCAAACAACAAGTGTGTCCAAAAAACCTACCTAAAACCAAGAGAGACACATTGTTTGAGAGTTAAACTTGCCAAAGAGGTGATAATGAAACATCTGTTTAATGCTTGGTAAGAAAACTAAGGAAGTCTAGTCTTTACTTTTACAAATATCTTTTATAGATTTTTCTGGAAAAAAAACAGTGTCTTACAAAAGTAAACAGTGGAAATAGTCACAAAAAACCACCAGTGTTTAAAATACAGCTGATGATTTAAACCATTTTAACTAGTATCAAATAATGTGTAAAATTTAGAAAACATGTTTATTACGGGGTGTTCTTTTACCCTTGTTTAACATCTGAGTTAGTGTTAGGCAACAACCAGGAGAAAACTTGCTATGAACTTCAGTTTTGTTAAGCTGAAGAACTATTAACCACTTAAACATTTTAAGAACATTAATTTTTTTATGTTTTCTGTACTCTTGTAGAAAAAAAGTATTTTTCTGTATCATCCTGTTAATTTAATTGGCTATACTGTGTACTGTATTAACATGGCTGACAGAATCAAGTGACCCATGATGTTTCATATGCTTAAAAAATGGCTGCACTAGTTGTCTACCTGCATATGTAAGCTACAAGTGTGTAAATTTCTACAAAAATATTGAACAACTTGTGATAAGAAGAATCATGTCATAGCATCACAGAATTGTTAAGCTTGGGAAAGATCTTTAAGATCCTAAAATACAACTGTTAACCCAGGACCATGACCACTAAACCATGTCCTTAAGTGCCATATTCCCATTTCATGAACAATTCCAGGGATAGTGACTCCACCACCTCCATGGGCCGCCTGCTCCAATGCCTTACAACCCAGTCAGTGAAAAATTTTCTGCTTATATACAATATAAATCTTCCCTGCTTCGAAGGCCATTTCCTTGTCCCGCCACTTTGTTCCCTGGAAGAAGAGGCCAACTCCCACCTTGCTACAACCTCCTTTTCAGGTGGTTATAGAGAGTGATAAGGTCCCCCCTGAGCATCCTTTTCTCCAGAGTGAGCCCAGCCAGCTCCCTCAGCTGCTCCTCACAGGACTTGGGTTCCACACCCTTCCCCAACTCCGTTGTCCTTCTCTGGACATGCTCCAGCACCTCAGTGTCTTTCTTGGAGTGAGTAGCCCCAAACTGATCACAGGATTCAAGGCATGGCCTCACCATTGCCCAGTACAGGGGGACAATCCCTGCCCTGGTCCTGCTGGCCACACCACTACTGCTGACACAGGCCAGGTGCCATTGGCCTTCTTGGTCACCTGGCCACACTCTGGCTCATGTTCAGCCACTGTCGACCAGCACTGGGACACTTTCCAGCCACTGTGTCCCAGGCCTGTAGGTCTGCATGGGGTTGTTGTGACCCAAGGGCAGGACCCAGCACTTGGCCCTGCTGAACCTTACAGAATTGGCCTCAGCCCATCAATTCAGCCTGTCCAGATCCCACTGCAGAGTGTTCCTACCCTCCAGTAGATCAAAATTTCCACCCAGCTTGGCGTCATCTGTGAACTGACTGAGGCTGCACTTGATCCCCTTGTCCAGATCATCGATAAAGATATTAAACAGGAGTGGGCCCGATACTGAGCTCTGGAGAATAGTGATTGGCCACCATTATGATTATCAGTACTCAGTGTTAATCTTGCACCACCTTTCTGTTTATTTATCTTTATAAAATAACAGGATTTTTTTTTCCTTTTTAACTGAAAGTGTTGTATGATGTGTGGTGTTCAAAATTCCAGATTCAAAAGTTCTATATTGAGCAACAGGAGCAGCTTTTTTCTGTCTTAATCCATATTTTGATGTGACTGAATTCTCTTATTTTTGGTCTAGGCTATGGAGTTGCTTGTGGAAAAAGCAATTAGCAGTGCTACTGGACCGCAGAGTCCTGGAGATGCACTGAGAAGAGTTTTTGAGTGTATATCTTCTGGAATCATCCTTAAAGGCAAGTTGCATTTGATCAGTGTATATGTACTTATGCTTAACTTATGTAAAATCTGTAATCTTGGTTGAAATCCAGAAAAGATGAGGTACTAATAGCCTGATTTTGTAGGTGGTCCTGGCCTTCTGGACCCTTGTGAAAAAGATCCTTTCGATACACTTGCTGTAATGACAGATCAGCAACGAGAGGATATTACTTCAAGTGCACAGGTAAGGAAAGCATGTGTAAAGTAACTAAAATTGATGGATGCTTTTTGGTTTGGTTTGGTTTTGGGTTTGTTTTTTTTTCAATGGAGCTATATATTGGACATGAATTTTTCTTCCTTAGAATGTAGTCGGATCTTACCAGTCTTAAGTTAGGCATTAAACATGTCACATTAGAAGATGTAGTATAGTGCTCATTTTTGCACTAAAATTAAAGAATTGTCCTGAAAGGTTAGTAGCATTCTCATACATATATCTATCTCTCTGTAAATAGGCTCATTCTGCAGCAGTATGCTACTAGGTTGGACATTACAATGACATTTAATATTTTATAAATAAATCTGTGTAATTTTAATTTTTAATATGACAGTAGTGACCATTCATGTCTGCAGGTTAAGAGGTTACTGCCTCTTCATTTGATCCTTTTGCTAAAGGTTACTAATGCCTAATGGGACACGTGACAAGCCTTCCCTGCTTCAGTGCAAGTTCAGCAGTAAAACACATGAACGTTATTTTTGAGCTAAGATGATGTACTTACAGAAGCAGCAAATGCGACATACGCATTTTCTTGTGTTGACTTTGTTTAGGGAAATAAAGAAGGGATAATTAGAGCTAAGGATAATATCATGCACCACTAATGTTCTTCCATAATTGTTTGATGAAGTACTCAGAATTGACATTTGTTCCTAACAGAAATAACTTCTTTCTACCCTTTTTCTAGTTCGCACTGAGACTCCTTGCATTCCGTCAAATACACAAAGTTCTAGGAATGGATCCGTTACCACAGATGAATCAACGCTTCAACATCCATAATAATCGTAAAAGGAGAAGGGACAGTGATGGGGTTGATGGATTTGAAGCAGAGGGAAAGAAAGACAAAAAAGATTATGATAACTTTTAAAAATGTTTGTCATCATTGGTAAGATTGAAGGTAATGAAAAGTCCATTTGTTGCCTTGCTTTTACTTCATCCATAATAATGTCTGCTTAAAACATCCAAAACATGGATCTAGTTCCAACTTGGGAATTAGATTTTGAAGAGAACAACCTAACTCTTCTATGAGATTCTGAATATTTCAATTGGATGTGCTGTACCAGACAAATTATGGATGGAAAGACTGCAAATGGAAACTCTGTTGTTATAGGAAAAAATAGTTTTCCTTCATTTCATTTTCTTTAAATGTGTTGCTAACTTTAGTAACTTCTTTTTTTTGTCTTTTTTATTAACAAGTGCATTGTCCTCCTATCTTGACTATATTCAATGCAGCATTTGTGCTTCTGTTGCTTTGTGTATTTTGACTTTTTATTTAGAAGTATTTTTGTTTGCCTTTGGCGCTAGTTGTATGAGTTACTTTGTGTTAGGTAGTAGAACTGTTCCCCTCCCAAATAATATTTTGCAGAAATTGGTTGGGTTTTTTTGTAAAGTGAGACTGCAGGATCATGTTTTATTCTAAATGTGAAGGGATTACAACACATAATTGTCCTGCCATTTGAGTGCTCAGAATTAAATGTTTTTGCCAATCTTGTGGCATTTGTCTCCTTAGTGTGATATAACGGTGTAATTAAGACAAATTTGTGTTAATCTAATCGAGTTTGCTGTTAGTTGTGCATTAGCAGTATAAAAGCTAATATATACAGTATGGTCTTGCAACAGTTTTAAAGCGCTGCATAATTGATCAAAGATTTGCATGATGGTTTTTTTTTTCATAGAAGGGCTTTTAAAACTATTACCTTAGGTTAAATGCGTAGATCTTTGTATGATTGACTTTGTGACATAGCAAGGCCAAAAAATAACTTTCTGAATTTCTTAACAAGCAAAACTGGGCATTTCCCATTTAGACAAAGTTAGTCATTCTTTTCAGTCAACTTTGTCAATATGGTATTAATGCCTTTCAGCCCTTAAAATAAATGTTTGTCATATCAGTGCCTGTGAGGTTATCCTTATATCTGTTCCTGTATAAACTTTCTGTGACTTTTTCATTAATTCAAAATTTAAAAGTGAAGTATTACTGAAAAAGTGAAGGTTATCAAAGAAAAAACCCAGAAAATTATTTGCTGTGGCCATAGTGTATGCTTATGTCTCTTTCAAAAATCTAAATATAGCAGTGGTGTAAGTAAAGTTACATCATACTGTTGGTGTATGCTCTGGTACACAGGTGTGATATGTTGTCACAGCACTACAGTGGAATACACAAATAAAAATTAAAATGTATTAAATGACTAAAATTCATTATATACTGGAAAGTGAAATTTCACTTACTCTGTTAAATGTGTATTATGCTTTGTTGCAAACCCATAAAACACAGATTAACATAGACTAACATTCCAGTAACTACTTTATCAATGGCTGTAGGAGAGTATCACACATGACAAAGATAATTTGTTAGTTCTGGTACTATTTATTAAGGAAAACCCAACTTTTGTTCCATTTCAAGGTCAAATTTATCTTTGACCTTTTTAATAAGTCACTCTTGGAGTAAAGGGGATGTTTCTGTTCACAACATTTACTGCTAAACAGCCTGGGCCTGTGGAATAAAAATACAATATTTTAAAAAAAACAGAGGGAGTCTAAAGACTTAGAAGAAAAACATGTAATAATAGTGTTCTTCAAGCACCAGAGTGCAATTTTCAAAGGAGTGACTAGCTTTCTAAATAATTTCCATGTCAGAAATACAAAAAAGCAGAAATGCTTTAATATTACTTTTAAAAAATTACACTAGTTCTGTTGTCCAGCCTTCATGCATAGCTCCAAGCATATGCTTGTTCTTAGGGGATATCTTGCTGCCATCGTGTCTAGTTAGCCATTACTATTTATTTTGGAAGCTACAGGTGCTATTCATGTGGCTAGTTCAACTCCATACCAAAGTTTCTTTCCTCATAAAGCAAACTTGTCTATTCAGGAATGTGACCCTAAAATATAGGATTAAAAAGGTCAAAGATGTATTTTGGATTTTTTGTATTTTTGTTCTACTGGCTTTTAGCTCCTAACCAGTTTCTGGATCTTTTGAAATATTGTATACTTAAAGTGATTCCACATTAAATATGAAGCTGTGACCATGATTTTTGTGCTGTGTGGTGAAGGGTGAATTTGCAGTTTGATTTTGGTTTTCCTACCCATTTGAATGGATAACTTCTGACTCTGGTTAACAAGCCTAAGAAGAATGGAAAAACGAGGTTTTAAAAAGTACAGAGCTAGCTTTTACTTTAAATATTACACTGTGCACTTAGGAAGACAAAACTGTAACCAAGTAAGCATTTTAATGTCCTGTGTTTTGGCAATGCTGGCAGTTGACTAATAAGTAGCGTTTGCCTTTTTTATTCAGCAGTACTGGGCGTTAAATCTCAGAATCACAGACACTGTAGTCCTTATACACAAAAGAGAAATGCACGAAGGAAGGATACTCCCCTCCATGCTCACCTTAGAGGAATAGTTTGTGAGAATGTGAGGTCTTCTCTTTTGAAGCTTTTTCTTTGACTTGTCTGCCTAGTTAATAAGTGTGTATTGTCTGTGAGCAGTGTGGTTTCACATGGATTCTTGCATAAAGGCATTGCTGGGAATTAAAGTCTGTTGGACATAGTCCATCAACTTCTTGCCCTTTTATGAGATTCTAGATGAACACTTAAAGTTCCAGAGCTATTGAATGTGATGCGTTCATTTGCAACTTCTATTTTTAGACCTATTTCCCTACTCAGAAGTGATTTAATAGTACTTAAAATTGTTCTACCTAGAAAATTTCTGAGAGTTGGAATCAACTTTAAACATTCCTACAAAAATTTGTATTCATATTTAACATTTTAGTTGCTGTTTGAGTATCTGCTGATCATTAGTCCGTTAAGTATTCACACAATGATTAATTCTTTTCTTTGTGAAACAATTAAGACTGTCCAGTTAGGACTGTCCAAATGGATTTGAATAGCATAGCATTAATAACGGGGGGGAGTAGACACAGTTGGCAATGGTTTTTTCTACTTTTATGGTAAGTTTACAAAGTACAGTGACAGATTCAACAAAAACATCTGTTTTCCTTCCGTTTGTTGGGTTTTTTTTTTCAGTGACAGCTGTAAGCCAGAGAGTTTTCTAGCCAAAAAGACTAGCAAATTAAATTTCTTTTGAGAGATTCTTTTATAGATCTTATCAGAAGATCTTTTTTTCCTTCAATGTGGTATTTCTCAGGCTTTTAATAATGAAACAGATACTTGGTCTTTTTGAGAAGGAAAAAAAAATCCAAGGAGTGCTGTCTATAGACTTATCATGATGATTTTGATTTATATGCAAATAAAAATCAGGCTTCATTCTGTAAATATCTGTTAATTGTTATTCTCCCATTTTGTTCTTCTTTTTCATTTGGCTTACAAAAATCTGAGAGAAGTTTGCTGTTTATTGAACTGCTTTCCAGTTGTTTACAGTTTGCATTTTAAGAAATGCTGCTCTAATAATACTTTACAAATGTAAAGTTCCTGCCAGGATAAAGGTCGCTGTTTCTCAGGGGTACATGACTGGCAGCTCTTTACCCTACACAGAGCACACTTTCCCATATAACATGGCCCTTACATACTTCTCTTAGTAAGGGTCATCATTAAGAGTCATCTTCTTTAATACATGTGTTTTCTTCAACTATTTTGCAAGGCCATGGCTGTTAGTATTTATTTATTGCAGGGTAGTTTGAAGCCTATCACCTTTTAGAGGCTCAGCCTCTAGTTTTAAATACTTTCCCGTATACTCTGCATCAGTCCCACCTGAGGCTGATTTCCTAAACTGAAAGAAACATGGAATGGCATCAAGAAACCTCTGTGGATTTTTTTGAGTTTCCTGTACTTAAAAATCTAAGATTGCAGAGTGGAATAGGTGACCAAGAGAAAATGAATGGCTTTTTCTACAGAAAAAGGTTACTTTAACATTAAAAAGGTGACAAAAAGCCTTTTGTTTCTACAAGAGAATCACAAACCTTGCTCCTTACATAAGCTCTTTTCTTTCCTTTTCTGCATGCTGCATCATGCTTGTATTAATAGTATGCATACTATTAATCAGGAAATTCTGTCCAGAATATGTAAAGCAGCCTTATCACAGGCTTCACTTCTGGCACACATTTACATTTGCCAGTAATTATCTGGTTATGCAAGTTAATGGACAACATGGGAGAGATGAAGGTGCAGGAGAGATACAGGAGTTTACTGTCGTGTTTTACATGCTCCCTAGAATGTGTGCTGCTCCAAAAGAGGGTGGGTTTCTCAGAGGTGCAGGCCCAGGGCTGCCAGTCCCACATGGATACCTTGTTGTTATGGGATGTCAAGAATGTCATGGCTTAGGTAACTACCCTGTATTTACACACATAAGAGAAAAGTGCAGTAAGTTTAAGAACTGGGAGCCAGAGTGGTCCAGAATGTTGCCAGTATAGTCATGCAAAACTGCAGCCTTGGGAAGGTGGGATAACCATGAAGGAAGCATTGTGGTGTCAGCAGCAGAGTGTGCTTGTCACAGGAAATTGTCTGTGATAATTGTCATCCCGATTTCTACCAATAACTTAAATAGTTTATCTTAATGTGTAAATAGTGGAAAGGGAAAGGGATATAAGTAGTGGAAATGGAATAAAGTAGAATACAATAGAACAGACTCCTTCAGTTGGAAAGGATCTGCAGTCACTGTCCAGTCCAACTGCCTGACCACTACAGGGCTGACCAAGTTCGAGGATGCTTTTAAGGGCACTGTCCAGGTACCTTTGAACACTTACAGGCTGGGAGGCATCAACCCTTTCTCTAGGAAGCCTGTTCCAGTGTTTGACCACCCTCTCAGCAAAGAAATGCTTCCTAATGTCCAGTTTAAAGCTCTCCAGGTGCAGCTGTGAACCATTCCTACATGTCCTGTCCCTGGATGCCAGGGAGAAGAGCTCAGCACCTCCTCTCCCCTTGCCCTCCTCAGGAAGTTGCAGAGGGCAACAAGGTCACACCTCAGCATCCTTTTCTCTGAACTGGGCAAACCCAAAGTCCTCAGCTGTTTCTCACAGGACATCCCTTCCAGCCCTCTCAGCAGCTTTGTTTCCCTCCTCAGGACACATTCCAACCTTCACATCCTGCTCCACCTGCAGGGCCCAGCACTGCACACGGAGAGGCCGCACAAGGCTGAGCACAGCAGGATCATCCCCTCTCTGGGCCGGGTGGTTGTGCTGTGTTCGATGGATCCCAGGATGTGTTTTCCCCCTGGGCTGCCAGGGCACACTCTGCTGACCCACACTGAGCTCAGCGTCAGCCGGGCCCCCACATCCCTCTCTGCAGGTGTCCAGCCACTCCTTTCCCACTTTAAACCTGTGCCTGCCATTACTCCATCCCAGAATGCAGAATCCAGCATTCGGACTTTGTTAAATTTCTTTCCATTAGAAAGGGGGAAAAAAACCAAGAAAAATGATTACAGAAGAACAGAACTAATTAAATGGGTCCAATTGAAGAAATGGGGAAGGCCATTACAGAGCTACAAATCAAAGCTGAATTAAAAAGGGGGAAAAAATGATCAAGTAGTACAATAGTCAACTCCAAAAATAGTGTGGAAAATTGAAAAGAAAGGCTTTATTTCATGCAGAGAGAAGACTAGTGCATGGTTTGCCACCCATGCATCAATTGGAGTGGCCTACAAAAACAGAACTAAAAAAGAAGTTCCAGATGATTGGGGAAGTTGAGACCAAAATAATTTAGGCCAGTTGAGCTAAGGTTTTAATAAATGTTACATGTCATGTCACTGCAAGTGAGCTGGGGGAAAAGATGAAGGGAAATTTGAACAGAAGTGACTGGAGTACTGACCTTTCATGCATCTGTCCTACCTCACATACAGAACTGAACATGTAGTGTCCACGCACTGCTCCCTTACATGTGAATGAAGGGTGTTAAAAAGCATGTGAAGACACTTCTCCAAACACTTGGAAACCCAAGTGAATGCTTAGCAGCCAAAAAAGAAAGTGAAGTTTTATGCAGCAAATCAACAGGTCTGTATTTGTCCCTGTGTGCTCCCAGCAGCAGAGAGCGCTGTGTCCTCAGCAGCAGCTCCCACTGGAAAGACAAAGTTCATTTTCACCTTTCTGTGACAAGCAGGAAGGGAAAACTGATCAGTTTCAGCTACTACAGTGTTCCTCTGTATTGCTGAAGAATGCATTTTAAAAGCATTTTAAATAAGTTTTTTTTTTAAAAGGCAGCAAAGTCGCCATGGCAGCAAAACCCAAAATAAAATCTCCTGGTGCATTAGAAGAGAGCAGTGGTTACAAACACGATCAGGACTATCTTGTGAAAAAATTAGAAATAAATACGGAGATAAAGAAATTAAACAATTCAGAGCAGGCAGAAGGGAGAAGAGAGATTCAATTTGTCCAGAGTCACTGGGGAGCTGCAAAGAAGAAATGCTATGGAAGTTCTGCAAGGTAAGGAGAGATTCCCACTGAGGAAGGTGACCTGAGAAAGGTTATAAAGGAAGACTTGATAAAAGTGTGTCAGAAGAATGTATCTGGCAAATCATTGATAACAAGAGGAGAGGGACATTTCAGATGTAATTCTTGTATGAGGAGGTGCTGTGTGATTTTGCTTTCTTACATACATTTCTTAAGAAGTTTCTTGCAGGCTACTGCCAGGGTTGATTTCAGGGCAATTCAGGATAAGCATTCCTCATATGTCAGTGGTAAATCATAAATCAGGATTCTGGATGCTGTAACTAATGTCCCCAGCACGTTCTCCAGCATATCCAAAGGCATAAGATGTGCCAATTTACAAGCTGTGTGACCAGTTACAGGAGTAGCCAGGCCTGAAGTGTTTCCCAAGAAGCAGTGATACAGAGTCAGAGAAAACAGACCTGAAAACCAAAGGTTTGGGGCAAAGTCCACACAATAAACTTCTACCAATCCTCTACTGGTTTATATATTCTCCCTGAGGAAAAGTACCTCTACAAATTTCACCCACGCATCAGAAAAAAATAGAAGAATTAAAATAACTTGTTTCCTTGGAAAAACATTCTGGAGTTCTATAAGGGCAGGTGAGTTTTAGAGTTATCAAGAAAGATACTTTCAAATACCCATCTGTGTTCAGACATGCCAAATTCTCATATAGACATCAGCATCAATATGTTTTAATTCCAGCACAAATATGTCCTAATTGTAGAAAGTTATGTCAAAAAACTTTCTGAAGCTGAAAAACACAGCAATTCCAGAGAAAAATATTCTAGCAAATCAAAGACAGTTGCTAACAGGGTAGAATATATGAGTTTATGAGATATCTTTTACAAGATTTGCTGCTTCTATAAAGTTTGCTGCTTCAAAGACTCGTTTGTCTTAGCCAAATAAAGGCTTACCTTGCTTAGACAAAGGCCTTTTTGGAGTCAGGGACAAAAATAGGAAGTTAGAGCCAGCCTCTAGACTTAAGTTTGTGGTTTTAGTTCCCACTAAAGAGCGTGTCGCTTTCCTGAAGGGGTGGGTTTGTGCCTGTTTCTTAAATTATCTGGGCTGGATTTTTGAGTTGCAGCGGCTATATGGGAGGTGAGGACGACAGCATGAGCATTTATTTAGCTGGATGGCTTCTCTCTTACCCAACATCCATGATCAGTGACACACAAGTGCCTTTTGCATTAGGAAATCAAAGCCAAGAGTATGTCGAGGGCCTGGTAGGCAAAGTAAAACAAGCACATTTTTTTACTACAGTCATGCACTAGATACAATTGTTGCTGCTAGAGGAAAGAACATGTGAAGCTACCAAAAGCTTCAAGTCTGTATGTGCCCTTCACAAAGAGAAGAAGCTACCGTATAGGCCTTGTATTTCTCCCTAAGGATACTCTGGAACCTGCCTGTCCAGTACCCTGTGACTTGGATGCTGTATGGTTCTCAATAGCTCCTCTTCTCCCACAGCAGAAGTCCTCATGCCCGGTAGGAAGAGTCCTGCACAGGAAGAGCTATTAAACTAGATGGACCAGATTCCTAGCTAGTGATGGAGAGCTGAAAATCTTTCCCAAGGACTTTCCAACCATATTGCATTTGGAGAAGTTACTTGGGCAGAAAGAATCGGGGCTGCCCAAGGACACCATGGCAGATTTTTCTACCACTCAGCTCAAGGACTGGCATCAAATCGGGAGCTGAATGTTGCTTTTTGGTTTCTTGGGTTCATTCCAAGACAGAAGAGTCAATTCACACCCTTAGATATCATGAGGACCACATAGCTATTTATCATTCTTTTTTTCTAAGAGATCCTTAATACCTCCATTTGGTCTGCAGGTTTAGAAGAACTGAGGGTGAGAGGTGATCCCTGATTTAACTTTTCCTGACATCCAGACATGGCATAGGCTTTCTCCTGATACAGATGGGCTTTGGCTCACTCTTTGGGTACTGTTAAGGGTAAGAAGTCTCCAGCCTGAAGTGATTTGGATTCACAGCCTTTTGAAGAATGAAAGAAAGAGGTTCACCACACGAACAAAGAAGTCTCTGTGCGCCCGTGAAAAAGGAATTGTGTTTGCTTTCAAGAGATCAAAAAAAAAAAGAGGAACTTTTCTAGCTCTTGTATTCTTGTTTGTGACACCCATGCTTTCCTGGGTGAGTAGAGCTAGTAGTTACTCACTTCCTCTTCTCCCACTTGTAGCTAATAAAAGAAGGTGATTTTGCTATTAGATGTGAGGTGCTTTGTTCCTTCAATTTTCACAACTCTCATAGCAATACTTTGTTTTCCATCCTCAAGTTTAAAACATGTAATTCCCAGCTCTGTCTCTATGACTAAACACTCTGTTCCAGGGTGTGTTCCCAGCAGTTAATGCCTGTGTCTCATTGCATAGTTGTTAATTTGGACCTGCACTCTTCTGCATGCATGTTTTGGCACTGTATGCCCTATATGCTCCAAGTGGTAGATGAACCTTCCTGGTCATTGGTCAGATGTTCCCATAGCCCCTCTCTATGGCCTTTTACCATCTAGAATGTTACTTAACCAAGACTCCAAAGTTTGCTCACTAGCTCTGGAAGGCCCTTGTAGAACAAAAATATCCAATGATTAGGGGATGCGTACAAAATTGCAATGGTCTGTATTGCTGCTGCTGAAGGAACTGCTGTTTGCCATCTGAGTCATGATGTGGCCATGTGGGACATCCCAGATGGCTTTACTTAAGAAATAAAATGCATCTCTTCAACCACCTTCAGGGAGGAACTGGGCATGTGGCATCCATAGATTGAGACATGGGATGGATTAGGAGTCAGAGCCAGAGTTTTCAGCTGATGAAAGCTAGAATAGATCTGCTTTCCCTTTACTGGGGGAGATTCACACAAAACCTCCCCAAAGAAATTAGGTTCTCACAACAATGAATAGAAAATGCTACATACAAGATTGAAACACACAATACAGTCAGTAGAGAAAGATCACTGTAACAAAGACGAGAGATAAAGAGTTCATGTAAGACACCATTACACAATCTCTGACCATATACTTCGTAAATGAGGATGGAAACAAATGGTTATACTCCACAGCTCCAGTATTACCTTGGAGTTCACCTCGAAGGTGACAAACTGTAATCTGAACCAAGTTTGGAAACTAATTCCCAAAGGACACTGGAAGTACTGACAGATGAAAATGTCAGTGTGAATCCAGTGCTAAAAGCAACACCTTAGAGTAGAGCTTTTCTACTCTAAGGAAGCTCTGCCCACCTGTGACTTTGCAGGTCTACAGCAGGACAAAGACTCCTTCTATTTTCTTCAGCAAGAGGAAATCGGGAGTAGAAATTCAGTAGTCACACAAGTTTGCTCAACACCCAGAAATGGCTTTAAAAATTCGTGACACCTGTCCAACCTATACCAAAGCACCCACAACACACACTGACCTGCATCCCACCCGAGTGCACCACAGTGCATCCAAGCCCCCTTTGGACTCCCCAAGGCACCGCGATTTACAAAGTCCCAGGCTCAGAAAAGCTGGAATGCTGCACAAAGCTGTGTTCAGTGATCTTTGCCAACTGCGCTCCAGATACTGCCTCGCATAATGCCTTATCCAGGCTACTTATTCCCCATGGCCAAGGCAATGCTGATGAGAAGGACTGCCACGAAGGAAAATAGGAGATACAACCTGTAGTTGAGAGGATCCCTGAAAAAAAATTGATAGAAAAGCTGCAAGTGGCTCCTTTGTGTCTCCCCTCCATCAGCTGTTCCCACCCAGCCTGGGCACAGCTGAGAATTCAGCCCAAAGAATTACTCGAAGTAATGGCACATAAATTTTTTAAACAAAGCAATCTCTGTTCAGGGGAAGATCAGAGCTGGTCTGTGAGTTTCCCTCTTTTGAAGCTGTAAAGGTGAACACTGTGATTACATTTTTAGAAAGAGTTCAAAGTATCAGGATAAAATAGGGGCAGTAAAATGCCGTATGTTCCTCACCCACCACAGATAAACTAGAACTTGACTTTTAAAAAGTTTTGCTCTTCTACATTTGCATGACTGTCATTGATATAACTGAGAAATGTAAAACTGAACAAAACTAAATTACATAATTTTACACACTTTTTTTTAATATACTGAAAGTCATTGGCAGCATGAAACAACACTTCCCATTTAGAAGTAACGTGGGAAGACATATCCTGTTAATACACCATCGCAGGAATTTCAATTTGTTGCAAAATTATGTCTTAAAAAGTCTTCACTGGTGAAGAGAATAATCCCAAATGATACAGGATCGAATTGCCTTATTTCCTCACAGGGAGAAAATTACAGGGGATAATTTGGAACAACACTACAGAGTGAAAATGTGCAGGGAGGGAGCACATGAAAATGACAGAAAAGTAAATATATAAATACATAAATGAGAGGCAGTAGATGACTGTGGGGAAGTAGATGACTATAGTGTAAAGACAAGGAAGGGACGTAGGACACTTCAGAAGACCAGCTTCAGTCTGGCCAAGCTGATTTCCCGAGGTGCTCTGAGCACTGGGCAGTCTTTTGAGGCTGCTCTGTTTCTTAACAAAGACTATATTTGGGTGCCTTCACAAGGAGCCTATTTCCCTCCACTGTCTGCAGGAGGAATCTATGGAGATCAGGTGGCTGGGTTGAAGTTGGCTTTTGTGAGTACTCCCCACAGATTCCAGATTTTAGAAGAGAAAAGGAGAAGACAGAGGCCTTCCTGAGGAAAGGGAAGATCCCCAAAGCCCTCAGGGCTCTGTAATCTGTTGGGTCACTGTGGGTTGCAGCTGGCCCTTTCAGATGCCAGTGTACTTTTCTGAGGTCAGTTAACCTGCATGTGTGATAGTTTATTTCATTCATTCCAGAAAAGATGAACACACTGACTGATGAAGGGGATCTGAATCCCACCCTTGCATTCCAGGCAAAAGGCTTCAAATTCCTTCTGCAATTGGTTGAGCCCTGCACATTTGGCAGCCTGGAGAGCAAACCCGAGGAAGGAACACTCCCTCTTCATTGCCAGGGACAGGACATGGATATTTTGCTGTGGATATTAGCAGTTACATTCCAATTTTTTTGGATGTAGGTCTTTTTTTTATGAGATGTTGAAGAATGAATTCCCATGTGCTATGTGGGAATCAAGGCTCCTTTTGCACTTCCCATCCGAGTTAAGACTCTGGCCTAGTGTCAAAACATCCTTCCTCTTTGAAACGTGCTATGTCAGTAAGTAGCTGGTTTTTGCCTTAGCGTGCTATAAACTTCATGGCATTCTGAGGTATTCATGCTATTCCCACTGTAAATTCAGATACTTTAAAACTTTTTTTTTGTAGTGCCATTCTCTTTCTTTGTGTATTTTAATACACTAGAGAGCACAGAAGTGCAGTCCCACATTTTCCCGCACCCTGGACTTACACAAATTTAATCCCATGGGGGGTACTTTTGACCTATGCAGCTGAGGTCAGCTGCAATGTAAGGAATGACAAGGAAGCAGCTGTGGAGTGAAACAAGAGAGCTCTTCTGCGTGGGATCCCATACCAGAATAACCTTTGTTGTAAAACTACTAATGAAACCTAATCTCTGAATTTTCTTCTTTTTTCTGACAATTTTCTTGAAGGTGATTAAATCCAAAGACTTCTTTTTCCTTGAGTTTGAAAAGAAAGAAATTGTTTTATTTCTGAATTAAAACAGTCACTCTATTTTATTTTTTCTAAAGGCTGTCTTACACATGTAACCCTTTTTCTTCCTCTTTTAGTTTTTCTAGGTCTGGGTTTGGAGCAAGGTAAATAAAGATATGATATGAGAAGTGCTTATTATTATTATTTAAGTAGCTATTGATGTTCACATCTTATGGTCTACCGAAGTTTGTAAAGTATGTTTTATTTTTGTAAAAATATTTCCATAAAGTCTACTCTATGTGCAAATTGTCGCCTGGGTTACCATTCATCATTTGAATTGCTGTGTTGTCTTGCTGCATTGCCACAGGCCATTTACAATATTTGCATTGTTCTGTATCCATATAAAAATGGAGCTTTTAAAAGTCACCTAGATACCAGGTAAACCTGGTGTTCGTTTACAGTGTCCAAAGAAAAGGCTGTGGTTGTAACACACTAACAGACATCGAGCAGAGGACTTCTTGGGGTCTATCAGCAGTCAGGTTTTAGGGGATTTAGAGGATTATTTCATTGAGAGCTAGTTTTATGTCATTTTCCTTGCACTTCTCCTGCCATAACTAAAACTCTACGTCTCAGTGCTTTGTTTATATTTTATTTAATGCTGACTTTTAAGTTTGCGCAGATACAAGACTGGCATTTTGCAGCTGAGTACAAAACAGTGCAATGGATGACTAAAACAATATTAGGAAGATATTCTTGACTGTGAGGGTGGTGAGGCACTGGTACAGGTTGCCCACAGAAGCTGTGGATGCCCCATCCCTGGAAATGTTCAAGGGTAAGTTGGATGGTGTTCGGAGCAACCTGGTCTGGTGGAAGGTGTCTCTGCCTACAGCAGAGGGGTTTGGAACGAAATGAGCTTTAAGGTCCTTTACAACCCAAACCATTCCGTGATTTTATGACTCTGTGGAAGTGACAACGGGACCGAGGCACAGGCAGGGGCAGGCCCCCTCTCAGCGACGCAAAAAGGGACGCGGTTACCCCCAATTCAAAAAGTCAGCGGAGGAGGGACCCCTGTTAGCCCAAGCCGCGTCCAGCAGTTCAAAGCAAGAGCCACCGGCACCTTCCCTGGACATCCCGCGGGAGATGCCCGGGGCCGTGCCCTCCCACCCCCGGGGACGGTGACTGACAGCGGCCGGGCCCACTGAGGGCTGTGGGCGGGAGGCGGCGCCCCAGAAATGGCCGTCGCGGGGCCGGGCCGGGGCCGGGTTTGGGGCTGTGGGAGGGCATGGGCGGTGCCGACTTCGTGATGCGGATCCTGGCCGCGCCGCCGCGGGCTCGCTCCTTCCGCTGTCTCCCCGCTCGGGACGAGCCCAGGGAAGCGGCGGGGCTGCCGGCCGGGGCCATGTTGGGCGGCGGGGCCAGGGCGGCCAAGCCGTCCTTCGTGTCCTACATCAGCCCAGAGGTGCGGGGGGCGCGGGGAAGGGCGAGGAAGGGCCGCGGGAGGGGCTGCGGGGCCGCGGCGGACCCGGGGGGGCCCGCGGGGTCGTCCCGCCGCCCTCGGCCCCGGCGGGTCCGCGGGGAGCGGAGGATCCTGAGGGAGCGGGGACGGTGCCGGGGGTGCCGCCGGGGACTGCGGAGCTGAGCCTCCCGGGAGCTGCCCCGAAGGTGAGGGGGTGAAGAAAAAGCTGAAAAAATATTAAGAAATATCACTGGCTGGCCAGAGGACTTGTTTTTATGAGCGAGGACCAGATGCCGGGCTGTGGCTGCTCGTCCCGTAAGGTGGGACTTTCCGAACCTGTTGTTCTTATTGTCCCTGAACATCACTTCGCGCTGTGCCTCGGTGAACTCCTGGCTCTCAGTTCTGCCGCTGGAAAGCCCTGGATCTCCCTCCGTAGCAGCTCTTGGCTGTGTGTATCTTTCTGTATTCAACCTTCATATTGTTCTTCCCTCTTGTCCTTGCACTTATTTATTGAAACTTATGTTGGCGGCTTGATCGAAGTGACCTTAGACTCGGTTTACTGAGGTCATCTTGTTACCAGATGGCATTAGATCAGTATTATTCTGTATTTCTCCATTCTTATTCCTGGTAAACAGCTGTTTTCTAGTTAAACCAATCCATGAAAATGAGCCATATGTGTTGGGGTTTTTCCCCCCCTCCTAGTTCTTTGTAATGTGTGTCAGACCGGTTCTTCTTAATTGTTTGATTCTCATGAGACCTTCTTAAGGAAGAGATTTTTGTTTGTCTTGTTGGTTAGTACAGTCTGTCACTGGTAGGACCTTGGTGAGTCCACTGCTTTTATTTTTTACTGGATCTGAAAACAATGCAGAGTTGTTACAACTAAAGTAGCTGTGCTACTTAAAACTTAGGTCCTTAGTTTGCGATAGCAAAACTGGTTCTATATGTTGTTCAGGCCTAGTGGCTTGTAGTTTCATTGGTTTGCTTTAAAAGTTTTCTCTTTCCAAGCGAAAACGGATGACAATGATATATACAGATATTTCTGGAGTCAGCCAATATATCCCTGTGTGACATCACTGTTTCACCTTAGGAAAGTTCCTTGTACAAATATACAAAATTCAGTTCTCAGGGAACTGAATTTTGTGAAGGTCACGACTTGTTGGACTTACTGGATGACATTTCACCACTTAAATGAGGGAGGTGGATGACTAAAGCTTGCTAGAAAAAATGGCCGATCTGGAAAAGTATAAGTCAAATATATATAGTGCAAAATAGTAAAATATCAAATAATAAAGAGTACTTTAACTTGATTTCAACTGCAGTGATGTAACACGTCAAATATGATCCTGATGGCTGCAGAAAGAATAACAGAAGTATTTAATATTGGAAGATGAAGCTCTTAATGAAATATCCTAATTCACTTGAGCTTGCAGTCATTAGCTCTTGACGTATTCCTGCTGCTTTTAGCCCTCTCCTTTTTAGACTTAAATTTAACAATTTCATGGACTCTTGCAGCAGAAACTTTGTGTTACACTTGTGACTTCTGCCATAGAATTGGTATCTCACTAGCACCTTCAAAAACTCAGTGAAATTGAGGTCTGATGTGAGTAGCAAGTAAAGCAAGTGTGAGTCTGCTCTCATTGACAGCCTATGGCTGCCTTAATGGTTACACAGGCAACTGAAGACTTTAGTGGCTTTTTTGAGGATTAAAAAAAAAAAATTAGATATATGTTGAAACCTGTGAGGCTATTTGGGTATCTAGAAAAAGCATGTTGATTAAATATCCTAAAGTAAGCAGAAGTGAGCATCTCTCAAGGAACTGTGTTCTGTATGCACCCAAGAAAAATAACTTTCTGAACATGAGTTTCCTGTACAAGTTAACTTTCATGTACCTGAGTTTTTAAAATGGATCTAGACTGCTAGAACAGGGGAAATTCCTAATTCCTTGTATGTGGAACATAGTTTGGTCGGCTGGGAAATTTGATCAAGATAGTGTTCACTTCCAGGTGCTCAGGGAGGAGTATTGGCAACAGGTGTATTCAGCGTGATGCTTCCTCTGGCAGGTCCTGTCAAAAGGTGGGAAACAGCAGTTCAGGGACTTGATGAGTTTGAGTTTACATCTGGGTAGCGTTGGAGTTAGTGGTGGACTTCTTGCTGCATTTACAGAGCCTTACCTTGAATCTCTTTGTGCTTCTGACCTGCAGCAAGATTTCCTGTCAACCATGGTGCAACAGAGAGCAATATACTAGTGTTATGCTGTAGCCCCCCTTGCTTGCAGCCTCCAGGTTCTTTGGGCTTGTCCTCGCTTGCTTGGGAAGTTGTTTAAGACCTAAAGCTGCCCCTTCTAGGTTAGGGGAGCCCTACAATAAGGAAATCAACAGCCAGAGCTGAGTTTTGGTTTAGCCCCTCTTATTTATTCCATCTTCAGATACTTGAGGGACACACTAGGCAATGTTCTGAAAAGTAAAATTTAAGTTAGCTTTAAGCTGCGCCGTGTGTTTGATTAAGAAAAGAAACAGGAACACTATTCATGTTAATATATGACCACATGGAAGTAAGGAGTGAAAAGAAAATGCTCTTTAATAAAGGAACAGAAGTATTTTCTGCTGTGAAACCCCAGAATGTCTGAAAAAGCAGTGTTTTTGACATCTGACTAAATATAACCTAGTTATGCTCTGCTGTATGAAACCACAGATCAATCAATGGTCTGTTGAGAGTGAGACCGTAGGATGTTGATATTAATGACACACTTCCCCTCAGGACAGACTTGGCTACCTTGCAGGAAGTGGGGTGAATGCTAGGGTATAAAGTCAATGTTTTGACATGTCTGATCATAGACTTGGAATATTTGTCTATGGAGACACAGAAACAAGAACCATTGAATTACTTCATGATTTCTAACTTTTCAAACTTTCAAAACTGAGGGGATTTACAGGGCAAACAAGGTAGATCATATTTTCCTAAAAAAATATTAATTTGGATAAAAAAGTATATATTAAATTTGATTTCAAGCTTAAAGTTGATTTTCGTGCACATACATTCTTTAGAGTTAAATCCTTCATGTTAATTATTATGGAATGCTGTTTCATGTGTTAGCCCTTAAACTTTAAAAGAGGTTGTTCTGCTCCATGCTGCTTGTCCCTGAAATCTGGAGTACACCACAGACTGCTGAGGGTAACTTTCATACCTCTTGTGCTTTGTCTCTCAGATCCTGCACATTTTTTAGCTCATAACCACCGCGAATACTTTTTGCTTGTAAATCTTGGTACAATATTGTGTGTTCTGTAGTAATCACTCTTAAAATAGCACAATGCTCCTTCAAAGCTGAAATGGTGTATTTAAAGGGTTAGTAGTATATGGAATAGGAGTTATTGAAGAGGACAGCTGGGCTAACATGGGGGAAACCAGGAGCTGATGTCAGAGGGGATGGACAGGACAATGTAAGGAAAGAGGAAAGGATAAGAGATGAAACGGACATGGAAAATATGCGCTATGATCTAATGGACTGTTGAATAATGGAGTGAAAGGAAGGAAAATGAGCAGTTAGAGATTATTTTCAGCAATGTTATTAAAGTGTAGTAAGTATATTCTCTGGATTGTATGGCATACAACATGGGATTAGGCTTGTGTGACCAATAAAGAAAATACCAAGCACTTAATGTGGTTTGTTTCAGAATACAAAGTATATGCTATGCATTTGCACAGGTATTTCCTCTTTTGTGTGACATTCTGGTGGAATTGTCAGGCACAAGTTTGATTTATTTTACTCAGGAACGCTGTACCTCATTTGTTGGAGCACCACAACTAGCTTGCAAGTATTTCAGTACACTTTGACTTTTACAACTGATAACTTTCTAAACCATACATTTATCTTTCACTCCTCTGTCAGTCTTTTGATGAAGTAAATATGAAAAAAAAAGCAGATGTTCATTGCAAACCTCACCATGATGTAGAACTTACTTTTGGAAAACTATATAAAAACAAGAAAGTAACCTGTGTCCTCCCAGCTCTACTATTTGCTGTCAGCTTTGAAAGAATGTACTTTTCAGCCAACACTCTTGATACTCTGAAAGTGATAACTGGTTCCTTTACTGTTTGAATCTCAGAAACATGTTCTTCAGTATGTTTACTAAAAATCTTATTTTTCATTGTTGGAACTACCTCTAGCACAAATGTCCAGCTGTGGATAAATGGAGGCATTACTGTGGGTAAGGTGGGTTCAGAGTTTTTACGGCATACAGTTTGCAGTAGCAGACTGTATGCGTGGTCTCTGCTGGGAGTGATGAGTAACATCCAGTGTCAACAGACTTGTATCTATCTATCTATCTATATGTATATTGCAATGCTGATTGAAAAACAAATATCCAGATTTTCTAACAGGGTCTATGTTCTAGCATGCAGGTAGTGTTTTTCTCTCTTTACATATCTCCTGTACACAGTTGTTTACCTCCACATGGAGTGAGGAATTGCTCTCAGTTGTGGTGAGACTGTAGGACAAAAAGCAGGACTCACTTGGGATTCCTTTCCTGCTTCAGCTGTTAGGACCCTCTTAATGAAGCATAGCTGCTGCTTAACCTTGCTACCCTGAACTTGATGTTGCCTCACATGTGCACTTGGGGAAGACCTCCCCAGACAGATGTAGGGAATATACACTAGTCCCTTCAAATATATGTGTTTTTGGGGATAGCTGAATGTAGTCTCTGGGTATTGCAAACTGTGCAGTTGTTGCTCATACTCAGGTAAAAACCAAGATGAGAAGAGGTGAGCCTTTCCTTAAGAAAAACAGTTTCTGTATTGTCTTTTCTCCCCTGTGTTGAGGCAGAGAATCTGTGAGCATTGTGGTGTCTCCTTTCCCTGGCACTTCATGTTTTTATAGGGCAACCTGAAGTTGCTTTGAACTAGCTAGGAGGAGTATGCATTATGAATTAATAGGGTGTCAGCCTGAAATTGTGGCATGATTTGGTACTCTGCACTGTTACAACTGATAATTAAAGGGCATTGCTGTAATACCTACCACTATTCTAGAGCCTGGAAAAAGGACTGTAGCACAGGGTGAGTGCACTAGTGAGAAGCATCTCTGAGAAAGAAGTTTCTAAAACCCTCAGCAAAGTTCAGGTCTTTGTCTCTATAGTATCTGAAGCAATCAAAGTTAATTTTTGTCATTTGTGTGGTGTCCTATGGGTGTCTGCTTTTAGCTGTGGCTGCTAGTAGGGTTTCCTGTGTTGTATCTTGAGTAAGAAGTGACAAAATGCTGCTTGGGGAATTCAGAACAGGAAAGCTACAGATCTATCTATATAGATCTATAAGAAGTATCACTCTAGAATCTGCATAGCTTTCTGTGGTCACATATGGAAAGTGCTTGCATGCTTAGCTTCAGCAAATGGTCAAAGGGTGAAGATTCCTGAAGTCCAAATGTGTTTAGTAGCCTGTGGAAAAGGACAGATTTACTCCTGCTGCTTCCCTTTCTTTTGTTTCTGTGCTCATCTGACCTGTTGATGAGCCAGTTCTGCTAACAATGGGCACTAACTGCAAAACCAGATGTAGCACAAGTACATACATCCCAGCTGATCTTATGAACCAAATTACCTCACCATGTAGTCAGACAAACCCAGGGATAAAAGAACTGGATGGGAGACTATGAACCTGTGACTGATTAAAGGGATGTTGAACAGCATGAATTGTAGTGTCAGCAGGCTCTTAAGTTAGTGGTAGGATCTATGTTGCCCCAAAACTTAAATACATATTAAAAAAAAGTTGAAACAGAATGGAGATGGTAGTTAAAGATGTGGTTTCCTGCACAACTTGCACAGACTCATGGTGAGTTAACAACATATCTTCCTAAAGATCTTTGCCTTCTCCCCGAAAAGAGCAAATACAAAATGTATCTACAAAATGTTACTAGAATTTAATGTATTTTAATACCTTCCCTTGGCAAATTAGTGCCACAGCGTGGATTCTTCGGCAACATTCATGGCTTGCAGTCTAGCTATCCCTAGTGTTTAATATGTTCATTAATTCATTATGGGAATATAAACGTTGACTTTTAAATAGAACTGTTCTGTAGTCTTAGCTCTTGGAAGCTGTTGAATGTTACAGGGATTCTGCCTATAGTAAGCACTGCAGTGAGTGGGGTTTTGTCAACAAAGCAAAACTGGATTTTACAAGGTGATCTCACTGTTTGACTGAGGTCTCTAATCTGCTCTGATGGAATCTAATGAAAATTTTAATTCCTTTTAGAAGATAACCAATTTAACTTGTAACCAACACCCAAAACACGTGTTCAAAATTACTGCCTTGGATACCTGTATAAAATCTTCATTGCATTTTAGCAAATGTGTGGAAGCATAAAGAACTTCTTTGAGGTCAAATTTGTTTTTCCTCAGGTCTTACCTGCCAAGAGTAACATAAAATGGAACTCATGGCAATGAGTTAAAACACTGAAGCAGTGTGTATACAGAAACAGTTATTACATGCCTTATGGTATCTCCCAAAGTAAAAGTTACTGGAAAAGCACCTAGTTAATATACTGCTTTACTGTTCTGTGGCAGTGATTATTGGCATGCAATTTCTGAGCAGTGTTGCATGTAGTTGCACACACAGAGTGATTGTATAAGGTATGGCTATTAAAGTCACTAGTAAATCCAAAGTTTAGCTTAGGAGTGGTGAGGAGGCAGCACTGGAGAAAGAAAAGAGTGTACGTATCTTCTCTGAATGCAGCAGTGTTTACATTAAGCTACAGTAATTTTTCTAGCTGACAAGTGTGAACTTTGATTAAAATCTACTTGTACAACATCCACTCTTAGAAGTCAAAGGTAGCAAACTGTGTTTTGCTTTCTGCATTAGCTGCCAGCTGTAGTTAAGGATTTCTTTCTTCACCACTATTTTAATTTTATAACCTTTTTCTCTTTTCAGCCTGTCGTGAACATCTCTGCTGTTCTCATGACATGATTTCCTGGTGGCTTTAGCTTTGCTGTGCAACTTTCAAACTTTGTTCTGGGTCTTCTGAGTGTTGAGGGCACGTGTTTATATGAAGGGCGAGGGGGTTTATTTTTGTGCTCTCAAGGGCTTTTGTTTCTCTGTATTTAATCCAGCAAAACTATTATTGCTTGTATCTCCCTTTGATTGCTTGCCTTGATTTGGAGTATCTGCCTCTGGATGCTGGTGACAAACTAAAATTAGCTTGCTTATTGCTGTGGCCCCGGGGGGGTTTCCAGTTAACTAATAGTTTTCCAGAAAGACTCCAATGCGTTTGAAGTGATCGGACTTGGAGGAGGAAGTTCTGAACTGGCTGAGCAGGAAGGGTGTAGCATGTCCTCTTTATTAGTCTTTTGGCTGGAGATTTTAGCACAACTATCAGTGCCGTAAGGCTGGAATAAGTGATACTGAGAATGTTCATTTTATGCAGTTTAGATCCAAACTAAAGCATATACCATCACTGTTTTTTACCTCTTGGCTCTGAGATCCTGAAGTCCCTTTTACATTGTGTTAGTACTGTTTAATAACTTTTTGTGCTTTGATTGAAATAATCCATGTAAGAAAATCAGAAACAGGTAGTGATGGATGAACCTTGAAAAACTGTGAAGGATGCATTAGAAAAAATAGTAAGTCATATGTGGCAAAGCTTATGAATGAATTCTGGGAGATGGTGTTGTAATACTAAGTTTGTGCTTATTCATTCAGGTGTGCTGAGAGAACTTAAAGTATTTGTAATGTTTTATTTCAGTCTGTTATTTACACAAATAATGCATTTTTTTGTGTGTGTTCAGAAATGCATGTAACTGTCACGGTGGGTGGCAAACCACTTAATTATTAGCTAATAGAATACTGACATTTAGTGGAAGGATCACATTGCAAACTTACTCTCCTTTTGTATAGAAGGCGTTTTCCTTAATTTTAATTTGCCTATTTGCTAGAATGTAAGGTGCTGTAGAGGGGGAGTGTTGTTATTTACAGCATATGTTGAAGGTAGTAATTCAATGTAATAATTCCTCTTTCTCTCTTTAGGAAATACACATAAAGGAACCTATAGAAAAGGAAGTAAATCCTCGCTTATTACCAGGTAACAGTTGTATGTTATATGTTTTTGTTTGTTTGGGAACTGAAGATAAGAACTAGAGGAAACTTACTTTCTAGTTGCTTTGCTTCTACTGTGAGTTACTTAGGCCTCTTGATGTCTAATTTATTGTTAAGACTTTTTTATTTTTTTAATTTACAATAATTTCTTTTTAAAAAATGTTTTCCAAGATCAGGAAAGACAAAATATCAGCAAAAGTTTACAATAAACTACTACTGGTGTATTAAGTTTCTTGCACTTTCCAGTAAAGAACAAAAGTTTGTCTGATTTTACCTATTAAAACTTTCTTTTCTTGAAGTTCAGTTGCTGTGAATTTTAAGACTAGATCTTCGTTGACCATTATTTATGCAAACTTGTGTTTGAGAACTTTAAAATAGCCCTGGGACCTGCAAAATAAGCAATGTCCTCAGTCAAAGTTATGAAAAATTAACCATGATGAACTTGAAATAATTAACTCAAATGTTTCAGCATTCTTAGAGTTTAACAGAAAGGAAAATTGGAAGAGTTAACTTGTTTATTGACCGGATACTCTGTTGTCGTTTGTTTTTTTTTCAAGTGCACACTGGCAAGGTTGTTCTTTGCAACTCTGTGTGTTGTTCTTCTGCCACTTAAGAGTAGGCCATGACAGAGGTACCTCTGGTTACAGAACTCCTAAGCATCTGCAGTTCGGGCCGTCCGGAGTAGTGTGAATAACCTGGAAGGCTCTCAGTGGGCTGATTCAGGAGCTGCCTCTTAGTGGTTTTGTGTCACAGTGATGAAATATTTTCAGATGAGTTCTGAGAAGCTGTCAGGAAGTTAATGCTGAGTTTAAGATAACAACTGAAACAATTCACTTATAAATGTCAGTTATGTTGCAAGTCGGTGTTTCTTTTGCACAGGTGAACTGCTGCTTTGTGAAGCAAGCACAGTGTACAAGTATATGCAAGAAGATGGGTCAAATCGTGGCACCTACGGGAAACTCGTGTGCACAAACTTCAAGATTTCTTTCCTTGACGATGATTCTGCTTCAGATGATAATGTAGGAAAGCAAGTTTTCTAATTGTGACCAAACAGGCTCTAAAGCGTGTAGTGCTTCTGAGTAAATAATCTTTTTTTTTTTTTGCATCCCTGTGTAAAGGAAAGATAAGTTCATAAATTGTTCTAATGCATGCAGAGTAACTTAAATCTGCATCTGCATCCTCAAGCTCTAATGACTATTTTAAATAAAAACAATGCAATCTTAATGTGGACGCTTACCTTAGACATAGTTTATAACTTTCGTGAGTTGGTGAAGCTTAAGTTAGAAGAATCTATGGTTTAGAAAATTAAATCAACAGTTTGTTTAAACCTGATTTCTGACTCCTTGTCTGGTAGCAATAGTGGAAGTGTGAGTGTCAAACGTAGCTCTGGTACGGGAGTCTGACATCTGTCTGACTTGACTTGGGCTACATCTGCAGAATTACTTCAGGGCTGTATGAGACTGAATAAGCTAGTACTCAGTGGAAATGCTCCAGATAATTTATGTGGCTCACTAAGGCTCTGAATTATTCCATTTGAAGTCAGGTGTTCCTGAAAAGATTTAAAAAATCTAGTGCTGTTGAGCTTGCAAAACAGTGAATAAGCTAAAAGCTCCTCAAATCTTAAAAATTATTTCCATCTTGTTTCCTTTGGTTTAGGTGCTCAAATTGAGCTGTGAAAGGGGAGTGATAGTGCCACACCTTTTTTGATATGCTTAACCATTGAAACAGTTTGGTCCATTTAGGTGATAAAAGTGACAGGAGAGGCTGGTATGTGGCTCTTGAGTGCAAGATGATCTCAACAATGAAGAACAGTGAGAATAATATGATCAGCACACTTTGATGGTAGTCAGAAGTTTCTTGGGGTAAAATTTCACAAAGTTTAAGCATTAAAACTAAGGCTTCTGTAGCCAAATACAGATTTTCGGACCTTCTGGAATTAAGACAAAGTTGTGGAGTTTTTTAGCATAAATTGCAAGTGATGTGGAAGTAGTTGGTAGTTAGTGTGGAAAGTTAGTAATGACCATGCTACTTTCTGTTCTACCACTAACTTTAGACCTTGGTTTTATAGTATGCCAAGTCAACTATTTTTCTTTTAACAAAAGTTCAGTATTAGCCACCTGATTCAGAGTACTGCAGACCTGGAAGTAACGTGAATAAGGTTAACTCTGTTCACACAAAATATAATTTACTGATGTAGTGTACATCAGCCTTTTGGTAATAATATTTCACATAACAGTGTTTAGTTGTGGCATCACTCAAATGCCATTTTTAACTCTGAACCTGTGGAATGATAAAAGTGGAGGGAACTCCAAATCACTTCAAGTTTGGTGACACAGTAGTAATTGGGTTGTGTGTGTCTTCACTTTACCCAGTGATAAATCTGGCTATGATGTTGGAATATTCTTGGGGTGCTTGTTCTTTTAAGAGACTTTGTATTTCCTGCCAGGTTCCCATAGCAAGGAAACTTGTCATAAAAGGGCTTGGATTCCATCAAGTTACTGTATTTCCTGTTTACTGGGATGATTCTAGTTTGAAAAGTGACTCTCAATAGAAATGCATGCTCTGAAGCTATTGGAGAAGTAAAAACTCTGTCTACATTTCAAGCATGGCTGAGACTTAAAAAAACTGTATCTGCAGTTTACAAACTATGTCTGTGTAACCTGCATCTGTCTGTATTTTAATAACTATTCTCAGTGTTCTGCCTTACACAGCTTGTAAGAATAAGAAGTGCTGCTGATATTAATGTACTGAATGCATCCTTTACTTGTGAGGAGGTGCTACTGCTTAGCAGTGTGACTTTTCTAAGAATATTTTTTTATGTTCTAGGAACCAGAATTTAAGAATAAAATTGTAGGAGAAAATGACATAACCCTGCAATGTGTAGATCAAATCTATGGAGGTAGGTCAGCTTTCTCCTCTGAGGTGTTTTGTAGCGCTCCTTTTACATGTACATTGTTTTTAGAAAACTGATAGATTTGTCACTTTGGAAACTAGGATTCGGTAGTCTAGAACAAGCAGCTGCAGTTATATTTAATGATGAAATGACAGATAAGAAATCTCTCAGAACCCAGTCTGATCCTTCAAGCTTGTCAAATTAATTTTAATTTATTTGATTGAATTAATTTGATTAATTATCTTGCTGGGACAAACCGAACAATCCCTTCAAAATACAATGATTCAAACCAGAGAATGTACTGTGAAAAGTCTCTTAAGTTTGGTGCACAAGGGTCTTCCAGTGTATCAACTATTCCTGTAAATGTGGAGGTGTTCACTTCATTTGAGCAGTAGCACTGCAGAGCAGTACAGGTACCAAATTACCAAACAATACTTCTTGTTTGTCTAAGAAAACTTTGCTTTATGAAATCCATGATATCTTCAAGATATTAAAGGAGATCTAAAATGAGGTTTTGGTTTTAATTTTCAGGTAAATCAAGGAGTGCTTTGCAGCTGGTTTGCTACAAATTTGTTTTCTACCTTGTATGAAGTAATTTGAGGGGTTTAAAAGAAAAGGTTGAATATATTAACACAAGTGTGCCATCCTGTGTTGTACAATACTTGTTTTCTCTTGCTAAAACTTGGGCTTGAATTAGTTTATTGAGAATTCTGAAGAGTCAAACAGATGCAACTATATCAACAGATGGCAAATATCTTTTTGATATTTACTTAGGCTTTTTATTTTTACAGTTTATGATGAGAAAAAGAAACTTCTAACTGGACAGCTGAGAAAATACCCAGAAAGGTTAATTATCTACTGTAAAGATCTTAGAGTATTTAATTTTTGCCTGAGATACACAAAAGAAGAGGAAGTGAAAAGAGTAAGTATAGTAACTTAATTTGTTTTTCTATTTTTAAGCTTAGTGTTGAGTGTTTGTGAGGATGACAGAAGGTTGAAATTCAACATGAGAGATCCCTGAAACTTTAAGTATTTTCTGATAATTTTAAAAAACTTGCCCTGATCACCTCTGAGAAAGTAAAAGACTGATTTCACTGAACGTCATTATGTGTAGCAGTTAAAAGATCAGATGTACTGGCTCTTTAAAGAAAACTGGAACTTTAGAGTGCTACAGGAAATCAGCTTCACCTCAGGCAAACTTGTAAAGCTGTTCTATCTGTGACGTGTAATTTCATTATATTTTAGGCTTCATTCTTTTTCTTATGAAAGCTGTTAGTTTCCTGATAACTTCAGTTCTTTTGACAGGTTAATCTGAACTCCAAACTAGGTGTCTGCTAGTTTTATTTGAATACGAGTAATTCTGGAAGTTGAACATATATAATAGTACTTAGGCCAAGTAGATACAATGTCTTGCAGACAACAGAGAAAGCTTACTAGAAGTCAGTTTTCAGCTATTGGGGATAGAATGCATGAGTTTTGTTTAAAACCTGGATGGAGAGAGTGGCAAAAAAAAAAAAATCACATTTTTAACACTGACAGTCTTGGTGTGTGTTTGGGTGTTAATTTTTGGTCCTTTTCTAGATCGTCAGTGGTATAGTTCATCATAGCCAGACTCCTAAGCTGCTTAAACGTTTGTTTCTGTTCTCTTATGCATCAGCTGCCCCAAACAACACAGGTAAATGTTTTTCTATTTTTGATCCGTTTGTTGCATAGTTAGTTCCTTAAGCAGTCTGGGATGTTTAGTATTTGAGTGTGTGCTTGGCTTATGACTGTGTCCTGCTGGCAGACAGCCTCAGAAGATTAATTTTTCCCTTGTTAGACTTGCTGTTCAGAATCTCTAAACTGTCTGCTGTTGGTGTCTGTGTCCTTCACGTAGTTGCACAGAAATTTTCCAAGCAAGGGTAGCACCCCTGGATTGAAAACCTACTGTGACCAATATGTGCAAATGCTTTTCACGTGGTTCATCTACAAAATACTTTGTGTATTTTATAAATGTGGGTTTTCCTGTACTATTGCTGTGAACCAAACTTCCTGCTCTTAATTCTGAAATTATTGCATTCGCAGTGGCATCGTGTCAAAAAGTATTTCCCTTTTTGCTCTCATTTGCAAGCAATATGCTGCTTCCAGGCAACTGCAAAAAAAAGCATAGGTTTGCATAGCAAGATTCTGGAAGACATCTGACTTCCTCATAAAGCTGATTTATTACATAATCTTCCCTCTTGATCAAACTGGGCTGAATAATAAAGTAAGCTGCAAAATTCAAGATAAAAAAGTTATCAGTACACTTTCTAGCATTCTGCAGTTCAGACCTCAATAGTGCTGTTTTGAATTAGGAACCTGATCCTCAGTGCACCAGCAACACCTATTCCTTTCACTGAGGGAAGTTTTGATGTATACAAGGAATTAATCAGACAGTTAGCAAAATATGCCAAGGAATTTCAGAATCACTGAGATTAGAAGAAACCTCTGGAGCTCATCTAGTCATGTTCCTGTCCATCTGCCCCCCTTCAGGGTAGGGTTAACTACAGCAACTTACCAGGGTCATGTCCAATTGGGTTTCACATATATCCACAGACTTTCTGGGCAGTCTGTTTCATTATTTGACCCTCCTTGTAGTGAAAAATTTTATTGTTACATTTAAATGGAATTTCCTGTAGTTCAGGTTGTGCATAACTGCCTTTTGTCGTGTCACTGAGTCTAGATTCATCTTCTGTACTCTCCTCCCATGCTTCCACTCTTAGTCAGGTGTTTATACACACTGGGAACACTTCTTGCCCCTCCGTGCCCCTGCTGAACCCGCTTTTCTGTAACCTGAATGATCCCAGCTCTGTCTCTCCTCATAGCAGGTGCTTTGAGCCCTTCAGTGAAGACAATGGGCCTTCACTGGGCTTGGCCCAGGAACCCTGTGCCTTTCTTGTACTGGGGAGCCCAGCACTGGACACAACCCTTCAGTTATGGAGGCTGAGAACAATGGTCATCCTTCAGGTGGTAGGCAGTGGATTTCTGATGCAGCCCAACAATACACTGTCTGCCTTTGCTGCAAGGGCCTCTTGCTGGCTCGGGTAGTTGCTGCAGGCTTTACCTGTAACTGGTGTTCAGTTTCAGCTACAAACATCAAAAAGACTAAGCTTTTCCAGGGAGGGACTGAGAAATCTGAGAGAAGCCTAGTCTTTATAGCAACACTGGAGTGCTGTGCCAGAATTCTTTCATGCTTTGATAACTGTTTTCAATAGTAAGTGTCTAGGTCTCATCCTTTATGAAATTGTTACAGGACAAACCAAGTAAACTTTAGTAATTGTTTTTTATGCCTCTTATGGTCTGATACTTTTAAAATTGTAACTTTTCTCTAAGAGCTTGTTAATAATGTTCTGTTTCAAGCTGTAAATTTTTCATCAGCCTTATCTTCTTGCAGTGGAAAGTTTCAAGTTGCCATTATATCTTCACTGGAAGTTCTAGCTCTGTTTGGTATTTCAGTGTTAGCTGATGTTGCAGGATGTTATTTAACTATGATGTGTGCCTAAAACAATTGACATTACTCCATAAATTATATGGTTATTATACAAGATTTGAGGCTGAATCAAGCTGCTGTCATAACTGTTGCTGGGGTGGCTAAATATAACTACAGGAAAGGTTCTCAGTTGAAAGTATTGAGACTGAATTGGTGTAATCAATTTTCTGCTCTTATCAAGCGCCTGAGATGTTCTATTCAATGCAAAACTCCATGATAAAAGAATGAACTTTAAATGAAATGCAGTATCTGAATTTTTCTAGAAAGGTTTTTGATATGATTGTGAATTCTGCATTTAAACCTATATTGTTAGATGCCAGTCAGCAGCATTAGTATAAAATGTTATTTGCTGCACAATATCCTGGATTTTAAGCTGGATATGAGGACAGCCTCAACTCTGTGGGAGGTCTGTGAGAACTAATTAGTTTCTGTAGGAGAAACTATTCCTGAAGTTATTAGTCACAGCAGTATTTGACAAAAGGTGTCTTATTAAAGATCAAACAGAGACAGCGTGGTGTACAAAAGGCATTTTATCTTTGACTTTCTGTACACAAGAGGTCTTGCTTGCTTAACTTAGTGGCAAGCAACTCCATTATTTAGGAATGCTTTTGTGTTAAAAGTTCCTGGTAGTCTGCAAAGTTAATATTACTGAATATCTGACAGATGGAAGAAACCAAACTGTGATGTTTGATACACTCGAGGACTGGCGTGATGAGTTGGAGCGGACCAAAGGGAATGTGAAATACAAAGCAGTGATCACCAATGAAGGCTACAGAGTGTCTGAAAAGTAAGCTTGCCCTAATGAATAGTGAACTTTGGATTTGCAAAAATCAGTGCTACTTTTGATACTGAGGATTATACAGTTGTTTAGGGCTCTTTTTAGGATCTGGTTTCCATTTTTGTTTGTGGAGTACTTAGATTTGTGACCTCGGGAGGTGATCTTACACAACCCCCCAGCTCAAGCAGGGTTAATTTCAACAGTAGGTCAGACTACTCAGAGCCTTGGTCAGTCAAGCTTTGTGCAGGTCTAGAAGTGGAGAATACCATCTTAAAATGGAATAAGAAATATGTAGGTCTGGGACTTACACTGCTGTCATACTGGTTAGGTTGACACTTTCTCAATCCTGCACCTTTACTCTGGTAAAATTTCAAGGTAGATGCACTGGAGATTTTTCACTGATTTAGCTGAGGGGGGCTGGATGGGGCAAGAGTACCTGGTTTAAAGTGTATATGCACAATGTGCCAGTGGAAATTAAGTTGTGTTGCCTTTAAGAGAAGGTTAGGTGAGTTTAGCTACCAGACTAGCTGAGCAGCATCTATTGGTTAACCCTTTAGAATGTATACAAGCCTTTGTATACTACTGCTGTTTTCTTTGATAGTCAAATCTTGAAAGGCTTCACAGATCTTGGAAATGAATACCAACATTCAAACAAGTCTTAACTGTTTATTCTACAACTGTCTTGAGAGACCCTAACCAAGTTTAAGAGTACTTACCTTTGTTGCTTCTCTGGGCCTTGAATATAAATAATGTTGCCTAATGCTGGAAATCCATGATATATTAAATTACATTCTTGAATCAGGATGTGAACTGCTTAAAAGGCCTGGAAACAGGAGTAGTTATCTAATACTGCAAGGGTATCTTTTGAAACAACAAAGCATGAGAAGACCAAGGTGGTCTTTACAATCAGTCTTAGAGGTTACAGTTAAATGTAGTATTTAATTGCAACCTTGGAAAGAAAGGGGAATGTTGCAGGGAAAATAATTAAGAGCTCAAGATTGGAAAAAAATACCTTGCTCAGCTGAAAATAAAGGGACAGCGTTGAGGAAAATATAATTGTCTGGTTGAAAAGATTATTGTAGCATTGTAGCATTATATAAGAATGACTATATAATTAGCATGTGGGCTAGAACACTCACCATCATTAAAAAGAGGTTGGAGATTGTTCTTTGTTCAGTTTTTAAGACCAAGAAACTCTCCTTTGTTATCCTAGGCTGCCTTTGTATTTTGTTGTTCCCATATGCATTTCTGAAGAAAGTATCTTGAAGTATGAAGGCAGAGGCATTCCTGTAAGTATGTGCATGGCCGAGGGTAAGAAATCTTACTGAGATGGCAAAATTTCAACTTGCATTTCAGATGTGACTGCATATTATTTCAGAACTTGTTTCAACAGCTTACATGTTGAATATACCTGGCCATCTGCTCAAGGGAAACAGATGTTGAAAGGAGAGGTGCTCAGAGTATTCTGTATTTCACTAAACTGGGTAATACGTAGCAAAGACATAACAGCAAAATATGTATTTACTATTCACAGTTCCTATTTTCTTACATCAGATGTCAGTGTTCCTATAGACTACAAATACTACTAGTCCTTCTGTCCATCAACCTGTTTTTCATGATACTGTACTGAGTGGCATCTGGCTGGGGCAGGATGTAGGACTTGAAATGCTGTTTGGATATTGAGGTGAAGACCATGCATGTAAGGTGAAGGTGAATACCTGCAGTTACCTGGCTTGGGTGCTGGTAAATGGTATGGCTGTGATGATGCAGTGCTTTTACAAAGTCAAGTAACCCAACTGAAAAACTAGTTCTACCAGTCCAACAGAAAATGAAGTTAAATATACTGGTTTGCACCCTGTAGCAAGCTAGCTTTGGCTTCCTAGCTTGTAGTTTAAGAACCAGTAAGACTGAGTAGATGGAAACAAGGAGCAAAGCAATCTCACTTGTGAAGTCTTACCTTAGTTGCTGCATGTCCATCAGGTTTGCCAAGGAAATCCATGTTCATTTCATGCCTTTAAATTAATTGGTCCATGGAGAAGATGGTACTGTATTGTCCTGACAAAAGTTCGGTTCAATTTGTCTCAGTGTCAGAGACATATTACACTGGCTCTTACACACAAACAGAAGTGTTTCATTTGTTGGTTTGGTTTTTGTTTGGTTTTTTTTTATTCCATCTTGCATTCATAGAATCACTGAATAATTTGGATTGAGAGGGGCCCTTTTAAACATCATCTAGTCCAATCCCCCTCTGGAATGAACAGAAACATCATCTAGATAAGGCTGCACAGAGCTCTGTCCAACCTGACTTTGAATGTTTCTGGGGCATCTACCACCTCTCTGGGCAACCTGTTCCATCCAGTGTTTCACTGCCCACATTGTAAAAAGTTTCTTCCCTGTATCTAGTCCTAAATCTACCATCTTTTTAGTTTCAAACCATTACCCCTTGTCCTATCACAGCAGGACTTAGGAAAAAGCCTTTCCCGGGCTTTCTTACAATCTCCCTTTAGGTAATAAAAGGCTACAGTAAGGTCTTCCCGACCCTTTTCTTCCCCAGATGATCAGAGGGCTGGGGCACCTCTGCTATAGAGACAGGCTGAGATCACCTTTGTGTCTCTCCTCTGGACCTGTTCCAACAGGATGGATGACAGCATTTGTAGCTCTTGTCCACTGTTCAGAGGCCTTGTAGAACTCTTCTCATTATTTCCAAATTACTTTTATGAAGGTAGTGTAAAGATAGCTTGACAATATTAAGGTGGTTTGAGAAGGCAGTGAAAGGACAGTATAGTAATTTTTTCCACGCTTGATGACTGTGAGTTTCCTGCATCCTTCTGAGGTGCACTCCTTGGTTACTGTAAGTTGGTAGCAGAACTTCAGCTTCCCAGTTTGCCCTGTGTGATACTCCTGTTGAAAATGATTCTTACTCCTTGCTTCAAAACAAGTTTAAAGATGAGCTTGAGAACTTCGAGGAGTAGGTGTGAGTCAAGAAATTGCGTAAAGAGAAGTAAGAAGCTTAAGTAAGAAGCTTTGAGGACTGATTTGCTACAAGGAGTACCTGGGACTAGGCAATCTGATTCAGTTTTGGAGTGTTTAATTTTTATTTCCTATGCCTAGATGACCCTTTATGCATACTTCACATGGAAAGGCATATTAGTGCATCTCTTGTGAGTTATCTTAAGGCTGAACTATAAGAAAAAACTGCTGTCTGTATGGAGAAACTGATGGATGAAATATATAAGTTACTTACAAGTGCTGTCTTCCTGTGGCGTATATTCCAACGTATTTTGGCCACGCACTTTTTGATCAATTTTTTTTTTTACCTGTGAGGACAGTTGAGAAAGTAAGGTTTTTATGTAATCTGACATTTTGTTTCCTTGTGTCTGTGTAAATTTAAAACTTCACTTAAAACTTGCAAGTGGTAACGTGGTGTACTGAGGCATGTAAGTTTGGTGCAGGGGTAGGTTTGCTTCTACTGATGGAGTTTGAATACATCAAAAACTCAGTGAAGCACAGCATAGAGAAATTTCTTGTGTTAAGCAAATATCTTGTATGGGACAATTTACTAATTTTTATCACCTGGTAAATGTCTTTCTGCAGATTTGGTGTTGGTCTTGCCATAATGGTGCTGCTCTTCTCAAAATGTCTGCATTTCCCAAAGAACAGGATGACAGCACTTCACAAATGCAAAAAGCCTTCTTGGATGGGTCAGTAATAGCTATTCTGTCCACAACACTTTGCTTGGTATGGACCTTGCTTCTCTTTTTCCATATATGCTATATCTTTTAAGCTTTCACACATCAGGAAACAAGTTCTAGATCTGAAAGTAGTTTTCTGTAGTGGAATGTGTTTAAGCCCTTGACTCCACGGCATTGGTCAGTTGTGCAGGACTGGAACTTCACTGAAGGTTTTTTTTGTGGAAGTATGTATACATATCTGAGTAATCTCTCTACAAATTATGGTGTATTATTTAGGACAAGCAGCACCAAAGCCTGTAGGTGTTAAGTACAGTTAAAATATTACTAACTGATGGGCTCAATTCTGTTTGCAAGTGGGAAAAAACTAGACTCCATCTCTAAACATGGATTTGCAAGCTGAGTTTTTAAGACTCTGCCATCTTCTGAGAACTAGTGACAAAGTGATCTAGAAGTCTCTTGAGACAGCCTAGCAGTTCACTACTGCAGCTTTCAGATGTGAAGCCAGACAGTGCTTATTCAGGTGAGGCAGTGAACTGAATTAGTTTAGCAGTTTGAAAAATGCAAAGTTTAATTTAATGGAAGGAGCACAGCTGCCTGACTGAGAACTGTGTTGCAAGATTTGTTGCTCTTGGGTCTTGGCTTTTTTAACCTGTTGGGTGTCCTGGAGAGAACTTCTCTTAGCAGCCAGCTTTTGATCACTCATATGTACAGTCTGTATGTTCAACATCATCTCCTTGCTCCTCAAAGATGAAAGGCCTGTTAATCACACAGAACTAACAGAAAATATCTTGATTGGGTTCTTAAAACCTCTTTTGTTTATAAAATTAATTATACTTGCATAGAAAAGGCTTTTGACTCTTCCTGCAGATTCTCTGATGCTTCTCGTGTGAAATGGGGAAGATTACGAGACTTAGAACTCTAATGCTATGTCATGATGCAAAAATAAGTAAAACTAATACTAAGCTGTTACAAGGTATTGACTGATACTTTTATCCCTTTTCTGGAGTCATTTGAACTTCAACTGGTATTGCTGGGGGTTTTTTTGCTGTGGAGTACTGGTGCTTTACCACTAGTATCTAAAAATATATATACAAATTGTCCCTGAGGGTGTGTTAATGTGCTGTTGTAACAGTAGTTGCAACTCAGGCACAAAGCAGATGTTTACAATTAACAGCTTATCTTATTGAAAAAGCTGTTCAGAGCCAGATCTTCCAGCACAAATTGTTTACTTCTTTACTACTTCACTTGGAAGAAGTATTGTATTTGACCAGTGATTGCTTTCCCTCAGTTCTTTGATCTGAGACACATTCCGGTAGGTCTAGTAACTTGTGTTTCTGATGTGGATGCCTGTAGTTCTCACTTAAAACAGGTTTCTGTGCTACAACATACAGGAAACAAAGCACTCTGTCCTGCCTGGAAAAATGCCCACAAGGCTTCACTTCTGAACTATGAGTTAGAGCAGCTTTTCCCAGGTCTTGACAATAAAAAGCCAGCATGACAGCAGATGTATTTACTAAGCTGATATTCATCTGAGCTCTGGAACCTGAATGAGAGGGGATGTTCTGGGTCCAAACCAAAGCTCCATCTGGTCTGGTATTTTTTCCTCTCCTTCAAGGGAAAAAAATAGCAGATACATAGGGAAGTGCAAGGTATATTGTCTTTGTTTGTGTCCAAATTTTCTTTTACTCGTGTGTTTCATTAGCAGACCTGGCAGCTGGGTATCAGAATGTAATTTGGTTGGTAGAAGTCAAGAGAAATTGTAGGCTTCTACTGGGAGGGCTGGGTGTTTCTATCCATCTTTTCTTTCTGGGTTGATCTCTAGTAGCCTGCTAGTAAAGTGATTTTGGTGTGTCTAGTGAAGGTAATACTAAACAAGCAGTAGTAAAAATCAAATAGTGCTTACAGTGTTTGTAGCTGCACAAATAGGCATGAATGTAATTTTACTGGTGTAACGGTTAAACGCATTAAACCTTGTTATAAGCTGGTAGGCAAGCTTTCAGACAGCACTTAAAAATGCATGGATGCCACTAGCTTTCCACAGTGACTATCTCTTGATATTGCAGCTCTTTCCCAAACCATGCCTATTAACTTTGTCATCAGTGATAATAGTTGCTGCATTATTTGACTTGTGAAGCAGAAGGCTTTAATCTCTTAATGATTTGATTTAGAATCTATAAGACAATTAGCAAACCTCCCTATGAACTCCTGAAGGTGGATGACTTGTCAAGCAGCCTTCCATCTCTGCAAGATATCCAGACTGCATATACAAGATTTAAACAGCTGTTTTTGATAGGTAAGTAAAATTTTAAAGCAAAGCATAACAAGGCTGTGCCATGTTTCATGAATGCAGTCATTTTTACAGTGTCTTGCTTTTGAGGGTGGTTGAAAGAAGATTTTAAAATATGTAACTGAACACTGTGCTTATGTCTGGCACATTAATGAAGGTTTGTAGTTCTTAGACTTAACTACCTCCTGCTAAACTGTATCTGAAAATTACTTTTAAAGAGGGTGTCTGTTAGTTGGAATACACCACCTGGAGTGAAGTTCATAGGAGAGATTTTTTTCAGTCTTCTGTGGTCCATTGAAGTTGAATGTTAAGTGTCAACCTTTAGCCTTTGTGCTATGTTAAGAGTTGAGTCTAAATGCTGATTAATTTTTGCCCTGGCTTTTGTTGTACATTAGTCACATCTCAAAACATGATGGTGCTTAAATTCTGTCCACTTGAAAGGAGTAAAATGGGATCCATGAGAAAGTGTACTCCAGACTTACAGGCTTTATTTTTGAGACTCTTTAACTCTTCTGCCATCATGAAACAGTACTTTGACCTCACCTCTTGACATGAAGAAAGTTCCACTCCACCTTGCAATATGAGGTATTTGCTAGAGTTTCACCCTGAGGATTTTGTCCAGCATACACTGTCAAATCCGCAGTGAATCTTAAGAGCTACAAATAAATACCTATCTGTTAATATAGTTTCTGGTAACTCACATCCTTTTCCTATATCCTCCTATATGAAAAAGGCCAAAGCTTGATATAAGTAATTTAACATCTCTTAGGAAATACTGCATGTTTCAGTGATGTAATTGTATTATTGTCTTCTATTGATGCAAAAGGGAATGTGTTAAAACTGCAATCCAAGTAGTTTTGTCTTATGGCTTTTTAAATAAGGTTTGTTAGTAGACTGTACCTTACTGAATATAGCACTATGCACTGACAGTCTGAGAAAAACATTCAGGTAACCTTTTGCAGAAGTCCTAAGATCTTACAGAAATTTACTACCTCTTTGCTTACTTTTAAAGTCTGAACACGTTAACCATTATTCGTGTCCTGTACATGCTCAGCTAATTTGATTTAGGTAACTTGACCCAACCATGTGCACTCACAGCCCAGAAAGCTAATCCTGTCCTGGGCTACATCCAAAACAGGGTGGGCAGCAGGTGAGGGAGGGGATTCTGTCCCTCTGCTCTGCTCTAGTGAGACCTACCTGCAGTGCTGCATCCAGCTCTGGGGTCCTCAACGTAAGAAGGATGTTGAGCTGTTGGACTGAGTCCAGAGCAGGGCCATGAAGATGATCAGGGGGTTGGAGCCCCTCTCCTATGAGGGCAGGCTGAGAGAGTTGGGGTTGTTAAGCCTGGAGAGGAGAAGGCTCCAGGGAGACTTTATAGCACTGTCCAGTACCTAAAGCTAGTACTTAAAAGGACCTAAAGAAGACTGGAGAGGGACATTTGACAAGGGCATGTAGTGGCAGGACAAGTGGGAATGGGGAGATTTAGATTAGGTATTAGGAAGAAATTCTGCAAAGGTGGGGAGATAGATCAAAACTACATGTAATGTGAGGAGAGCTCACTAGGGAGCTTTGAAGGTGCGTTCCTATGCGTTTTTGGAGAACTAGTTTCTATGGTCAGGGTGAAAGGAATTGGGGAAAGGAAGACTAAGTGTAATGAACAGGGTGAGGGGCAGAGGCATGGAGGCAGAACAGCTACAGGAACAAAACAGATATGTGCCTGTGTACTTGAGGATCATAGATGAAAGATGCAGAACAGACACAAGTGTATATGGGCTGGAATTAAATATTGGAAGCACATGGAGAGACTTTTGGGAGGTGAGCAGTTGCACAGAAACATGCAGAACTGAAGCTATCCTGGGAAGGGTGGGAAGGAGGGAAGTATGATACATATCAGCGGTTTCTCAGTAGTAGAACTGTCAGACCTTGGGCTTCAAGGTTTGGCTTATGCAGGAAAGGTAATGTATTCTGGTTTTAATTAACTGTATCAACTTGTGAGAGCTTTCCAATTTCTGTTTACTGGCTTTGATAGAAATAAAAGCAATGGAGACTTAGGTTGCATTTAAAAAAACTATAGAAATTCTAGTGAAATTTTTAAGAGTTTAATGACTGTATGGTATGGTAATCTGCTTTCCAGTTTGTTAGTTGTTCCTTTTTATGTATTTTCATGCCTCTTCAGTTGCAGTGAAAACTGTTTAAAACCTTCTTCAGGTAGTTTTACATTCTGTAAGTTTGTGTAACTTACTTCTAAAACCCATTGACATTTCTGGCTCTGATGGTAATGACTTTCAAAATCCACCCTCCTTACGTTAAGCTTTATATAGATCATCAGCTCTGAGTGAATTTATTTTTTTGTCCTTTCACATTTTGTCAACAGGTTTATTTACTTGGTTTGATTGCTATGAACCTTCAACAAATTTTTTCTAAAAGCTTATGGTACTATAAAACTTTACTGGTGTTTGTAGGACTACTTCATTTCCTTGTTTTATTTATCAGGTGTCAACTTTAACAGTGATTGGTACTTGCTGACTCCTTGGTATTGCTTGTTTTATATTGGTTCATAACTGAAGGCTAATACCATGGATGGCTGTTAATTAGCACTACATATATGTGAATAAACCAATTTTTGTTTTGTTTTGCGGTTTTTTTTGCAGATAACAGTACAGACTTCTGGGCAACTGATGTGAAATGGTTTTCATTACTGGAGAGCACAAACTGGCTAGAGATAATCAGGTTTGCTATATCCTCAGCTTTCTGTGTTTCAAAGTTGTTGATAAATGCATTTGTAGTGGATTTTCTAGCTGGTTTCTTGAAATGTAACAGCATTCTTTACCACTAGTAGGAAAAAAAATGAAGACAGACTTATGGTCCCATTTATATATTTTATTTCTGCAACTTGAGACAGTGTTTTTCACAGTGCAGGTTTGTGTAAGGCCTCCCACAGTAAAGGATGTGAGAAGCAGCAGATCATTCCAATTACAATTCTTCCAGCTAACCTATTAAAAATACAGATCCAGTAATTTCTCTCCTGCACTGTCACCCTCTTTCCAAACTCAAGAATCCTATTTGTTTCTTGCATGAAACCTGTTCCGTGTCTCTGACTAGCCTTGCCGTTCTTCTCTGTACTCTCTACTTCTGCAATATCCTTTAGGACGGGATGAACTGCAGTGTTCAAGATCTTAGCCCACCAAAGATTTATAAAATGACAGTTGTTCTCAGTTTTGTTCCCTTCCTGTCCTGATTGTTCCTCAAGTTCTTTTTTCTTCTCTCAGCAGTCCACAGTGAGTAAGTGTTGGAATGGTGTTGGCTAACTTAAGGCTTGTTATAGTGGAATGTTGAGGAGCTTTATTTGTTTTCAGTGTTGCTTTGTGCCAGCTCTTCTGTCTGTCAGTTTATTCTGTGATCAGCTTGTTACCATGAAGTGCTTCTGTAGTCAGCTCCAGTCCCTTCTAGTCTTAATCAATAAATATCAATAGTTATCAATTCATTAATCCAGAATTTAAATGTACGTTTAATAAGAGGTTCTAGAGAAGACCATGTGTTGAGAAACTCATTGACATAATCAAGAGCACAAGTTTAAAGTGTAAGCCAGCCCAAATTCCTGTCCTTAGGCTGTTTTGAGACTGGTCATTTCCATACTTGGATCCAGTTGCTTCCTGGATCAGCCTGGTCTTGGCTCTTGCATTTTGTAGGAATGCCTGCTCAGCTGTTGTAGATGCTAGAACGAAGAATCTGACAACTCCACACTTAAGAAATTAACTGTCAGCTTCTACTAGTGACCTAAGCAGTTGCAAGAACCCTAATTTGTGTGCAGACTTTTGCTAGAAATAACCAACTTGATGAAGATTTAGATCTAGAAACCAACAGTGTTACATCTGTTTTTGTGATCTTTAATTCCACTAATTTTTCCTTGTGTTATGATAATTCTGAATAAATTTTGTCAGTGTGTTTACAAGATCTGATTGCTCATCCTTCCCTCTGCCTCTTAAAACCAGATTATGGAAGAAATGTATTATGTAGTACATTAGACCTTAAATGTGGTGATGTTGACTCTTTCCAGGGTAAAGATATGACTCTTAGCAGTTGTAATACTTCAGTGATGGCTGCTATTGGTCTTGAAGCTAAACAGTTCTTCATTTACACAAGCTGAGCATGGGGTTTGTGTTTTAAAGGAATAGTCAAGTTTCAAGTATGGCATTCTAACCCTGTCTAGGGGAAACTAATATAAGAAACTTAATTGTAAAAATGCTATGAAAACATTCCCTTAACTTTTCTTGTACCACAACAGGAAAGTCTTGAAGAAAGCAATAGAAGTTGCTGAGTGTCTTGAAAGGCAGCATACAAATGTTCTCCTTATAGGTAAGAACTTAAAGAGATTGTCCTATATATTTATTTTTTAAAATTTATTTTGATTAATTTTAGTTACTTAAGCTGTAAGGTTATAATTACGGTAGGGACTTGGTAAAATTGATAGAGTATTCAAGCACCAGACTCTGGAAATGCTTCCTCTAGTTAAAAAAACCTGGTAAGCATAGTTCCAGGCTAAGAGAAATATGATGTGAATGAGAACTGCTGATAAATTCACAGGAGAGCCATGCATAAGGAAGAGGTAGCATTCCTGCTTCCGAATTTATTTTATTAAAGGTCTCCCAGACTCTTTGCTGTACTTTGAGGGAGGGGGACCATATCTACACAAAGGACTAGTAATGTGAAAAGTTTGTAAAAGGACTTTTTTGTGTTCTAGATACACACTGAATACTACGTAGTCTCTTAATTAGGAATAAAGAATATGCTTACTGTACACATGTTGAGCAGTTTGTTTTCTTAGATTAAATAAAGTAATCACATGGAAAACCAAACCTAATGTTAACCATTAAGTTACTCTTGCATTGGTAACTTAGTTGGGTTTTTTCCATGTGTTGCCATTTGAGAAACCTAGCACAGAAAAAAAGGTGGTTTTGGGAGGCAGCTGAAAGGTGAAGAATGCATGTTGCATGAGGAGGCAGTTTCCCACCTTGTGGAAAGACGCATGGAGGATAGGAAGGGTAAGGAGGGATAGCTGGACTGGTGTGTGTGTGTAGTGTGTGAGACTGCAGGGTGCCAGCATCCAAGTTATAACAGTAAAAGCTTGGGGCTTGCAGGTTTTATTGTCACAGTATTTTCCTAGTATAAATGTATAAGTAACCTTACATTTTTACAAACAGAAGTGCTGGAAACATGGATTAACTTCTCTCTGATGGTGTAACACTTGCAAAAAATCTTGTTTTTCTGATCTTGAAATACAATTTTGTTTATGCTAAGATAGATTTTTTTTTTTTACACAAGGTTTTAGGAATGGCTTAGTAGATAATATGGTTTCTGTTCTCTTCTGCAGAAGAGACTGCTACTGATCTGTGCTGTGTGATATCTAGTCTGGTTCAAGTGATGATGGATTCATACAGCAGAACAAAGTCAGGGTTTCAGAGCCTTATTCAGAAGGAGTGGGTAATTGGAGGACATAGCTTTTTGGATCGCTGTAACCACTTACACAAAAGTGAAAAAGAGGAGGTATGATTTTATTACATTCCTTGCTTACTACTTTACTCAATGTAAGGAGGAATTTAACTGTTAGTTCAGAAGTTACAGTTACTCAGGATCTTTTGTGTTTTGTTTTATGGGTTTTACTATTTTTGCTGTTTAGAGGTCAGCAATGTCTTTAACTTAATGGGAAATTTTATATTTGTTCTCTTTAATCTTGTAGCCTTTTGGAAGTCATGTATCTTCTGTCCTTGAAAACTGTGTTAAATGGCAGTAATTTCTGTAGAAATAACTCAAATGAGTTGCCTATTCTTGTTACATCAATTTCTGCTGTCTTGCTAAATTTTGCAGTCTCACCTCTCCATGTTTGTTTATATCTTGGGATTAGATCAGATGGCTATACAGAATGGAAATAATAGGTGTAAACTGATCAAGAATTGCTATAAACTAGTTTTGCTTTGCCAACTTTAATAGGCTGCATAGTGGCATCTTTCAGATTCAGGGTAGGAAGGGCTCATCTCGTCTGTCAACAGTTGGCCAAGGGTAGCTCAGATGATACTTCTTCAGAGCTTAGCCAAATGTATGTGCAGCAGTTCTGTAGTTAACCAGGCTTCTTGCCTTAAGACTTGTATTTGGAGACACTAAATACTGTAAAATAAATAGTCTTCATGGTGGAACAATTTTTTTTTTTCTGAAACTGATGCAATATTTTCTTTACTTAGGCTCCTGTTTTTCTGCTCCTGCTAAATTGTGTTTGGCAGTTGGTACAACAGTATCCTCCAGCATTTGAGTTCACAGAAACTTACTTAACTGTCCTGTCAGACAGCCTCTATGTGCCTGTTTTTAGCACTTTCTTCTTCAACTCCCAACATCAAAGAGACACCAGTACGGTAAGGGTTTGTTATTTTGTGGATGAAGAGGGTTGGAGAACAAGTTTGACTAAGAAACAGGGAAAACTCAAAAAAGCTAATTCCCTAGCAGCACCTCTTGTCATACTCATCAAAGTGAGTGAGTGTAACTTTGGCTGTAAGGAATCAAGTTCAGGACTTGAGAGTTTATGATCTATTACTTCTCATGTGTGGCTGTAGTTTCATGTTTATTGCTCTTCAATGAAAACAGAGCTCCTTAACCTAAGACGAATATCTGGCTGTCCTTCAGAATAAGTTATCTATGAAATTCTTGTATAGTATTTTCAGTTGTATTCCAAAATCAACATTTCCTGAATGTTGATTTTTATATTTGGTTTATGCTTTTCTCCAGCCTAAGAATCTGGAAGCAATGGAAGTATCCTCTGTAAGGCTGCACAGAGACTAAAAAAAAAAAGGGAACGCTACTGTCTTTCATAAATAAATTGTTGATCACAAAATCTAAATAAGTAGCACTGCATAACTGCAGTGTCTCACATTACCCGTGTTGGAAGAATCTGTCTCTTGCTCAAGTTTGAAAACTTTTTTTTTTCTTAGATTATTTAACCTTATTTTCAGCTGTGAAAGTCTAATTGCACTGTTGTTCAGTTACTGAACACATAGAAAGAAAAGAGTGTTGTTGCAACTCTGTAGCCTCTTCTCTGAAAAGCCAGTTTCTTAATTTCGCCTTGACTTGGTCAGAATTCCTTTCTAACAGTATTAATTGTAACCTGTTTGTTTTGGCAGAGTGGTGAAAGCCTCAAGACACAAAGTGGTCCTTTCAGATTTCTTACCGTGTGGGACTGGTCTGTGCAGTTTGACCCCAAGGCCCAAGCTTTTCTGAACAACCCTTTTTATGCAGAGAAACCAAAACCAGATAAAAGTCAACGGAAAACTGCACGATTCAAAGTAAGATATGTGCTGCTTAACTTTTTTTTTTAATGATAGAAATATTTTGCACATCTCCTATTTCAAATTTATTCCCAGTGGAAGTAATGGTACAAAGGTGGGGGTTTTTTAATTGATAAAATACATGTACACCTCAGACTCACCTGGATCTTAAGAACCCAATTTGCATCCACCTCAGTTGTAAATAACTGTTTTACAGTAACTATTCATAGTCATGAAGTTAAGGGCTTTTTCTTCATACTTTTATGCAAGTACAGCGGTAAGTCATGAGATTTAATGTTCAGGTTAGTTACACTGGCATGTTTGAAGGGAGTTTATTTCGTTGTTGCACAGACTACCTAACCAAAATACATAGCAGGTTTATAATTGCCTCCCTAATTTTGTCTGAGTGTAACTGGAATGTGTGTGTGCACACTGAGAGGGAGAGGGACCAACAACAGCAAAAACTGTCTGGGGTGTGGAAGATTATGGGTGGGCCACCTCATTACTGGAAAGTAGCACAAACTCAGGAAAAAACTGAGCTTGGATTTGCCTCTTTCAATGGAAATTTCTCCCTTGGTTAAATTCTCTACTGTACAAAGCATTCTCGAGTGAGGCACTGCCAATATGATCTACAGCATTAATCTCTTATGGAGAGAAATGCAATAAGTAACCACTGCATAAACACAAATCAAGTGCTCTTTGATTGTGACTAGCTTAAACTAAACAGGGAATTTTGTAATATTTGAAAGGATTTGGCTTTTTCAGAGAAGATTGCTTTATCAGTGTTAACTTCATTGCTGTAGTTAGTGCTGGGAAGGTAACTGGCAATACTGAGTGTGCTCTGTGAGGTATTTGGTGTATTAGCCAAAAGAACAGTTTAAACACAACCACTGCTTTGCTATATATTTGAAGTGACTTTATTGCTTGCAAGTAATTTCTGAATACAAGCTTGTCTTCCTCTTAAAGTTGCTTTCTGAAGTCCCATCAATATTTATCTCAGTATTTGTCTTTTCTTTCCTCTTAAAGCATCAACGGCAACTTTCTTTGCCACTGACGCAGGCAAAGCCTTCCACAAAGAGAGGATTTTTCAGGGAGGAAACAGATCATTTAATTAAAAACATTCTGGGTAGAAGAATTGGCAAATTCATAAATTCTTCAGATGAGCCTCCCAATAATTTAAGGGAGTTCTACGATAGCTGGCACAGCAAACCTGTTGACTATCATGGCCTTCTGTTACCTCGCATCGATGGCCCTGAAATCAAAGTATGGGCACAGCGGTATTTACGATGGATCCCCGAAGCCCAGCTTCATGGTGGTGGAACAATAGCTATAACTGCCAAGATTTTGGACTTGATGGAGGAAGTGCAAAGCTTGCAGGTGAAAATGGATGAAGAACATAGTCAAGCTGTTTCCGGAGATGTACATTCTGTTACCACACCGAGAAATTCTGCCCGTTTGTCATCCTTGTTTCCATTTGCATTACTCCAGAGACAGTCTGTCAAACCAGCTTTACCCACCAGCACCTGGAAGGACTTGGAAGATGAAGATGATTTGGTCAGGAGGGATGACGAATTTCTTGATCTAAGTGGGGATATGTCATAACATGTATATAGATTATAGCATGGATTGTATGTGGCTACGCTCTGAGTTTAAATGTTGTGCTGTATCTTCATATATGGAACTTGAGCATCTGCAACCTGTTTAATGGGTTTGTGGGGTTAAAAAACCTTGATTGGAAAGAACTACTTGCCATAATTAACTGAGCATGTTTTGAACTTCCGTTTCACTCTAAAGATATTTATTGCTGAAACGTGTTTTTAGCATAGGTGTAATAAAAACAGGAGTCTTGGCTGGTGTAACCCTGTGGCCACTCTGTTTAACAAAAGAATACTTTCTGCTGTAAAGGTGGAATACTAAATGCATACAGCAACAATCATGCTATCTTAACATAACACCTCTTCCCCTTGTGCTAAGAGTACTGGGAATGGAAGTACTGTCATGAGGAACTTAATACATCTGCATTTCCCCTCCACATAAAATAAACAGCAAAAGGTGCAACTACCTGTGCATTCACAGATCAGTTTTTGACAGCCGAGGAATAAACCTGTGGTCACCAGGGGTTTTTTGTCTGCTGTTGCATCAACAGAAGTCATGTGCTTGCCCCCTCCCCTCTCACGGTGTTTTGTCTGTGTGATATCACAGTCGCAGGTTGGCTGCTCTGAGCCTGTGCATGCACTCAGCTTAGGGTGAGATGCAAGAGCTTGATGACACATTTCAAGTCTTAGTGCTGCTGTGCTATATGCCCTTGCTGCCTTGGAATATTACATTTGCTGGTAATGTTAAAAAATGGCCTGACTATGAGATTCTAATTTGCCACAAGTGGTTTTTCTCCTTTCAGTAGAGTGAGAGTTTCATTTTTAGTTTCCCCCATTGATGCCAGTTGCCTTTAAGGCTTTCTGTAGCTTGCACTGAGACCCTCCACATAGCAGGGAAGACTCTTTCCTGTAATCCTGCAGTGAAGCAGGATTTGCAGTCTGTTGCCACTTACCATGGGTTGGTGGTAGAGCTTATGAATGTGGCATTTATACCATAGGACATTTGCATCCTGTTGCTGGATGTTATAACAGTACCTCAGTGAAAAAAGCCATAAAGAAATGCCTGTTGACTTGGATCTACTGTGTGTATGTTTATATAAGGTATTTTTACTGCAAATAATTGTCCTTTTTAAAGCTGAATATTATTTGACTGTCAAATCTATTTTGAACCCTTAAATTCTAGAATACACCAAGAATGGATTCAAGTCATAAAATCAGTTACACTGAGAGGTTAGACATTGAATATTGGCTCTATTCTCATAGCAGTTTAGAAATCCATGCTGGAAAACTTAGCTGGTGGGTAAACTGTTGCTTAATTTGATCAGCTCGGTGAAACTGGGGATATTAAACTTTGTTACTGACTTATCACTTCACACTGAGTTGTATTAATGGATAGCAACAATTCATCAGCAGCCCTCTAAAAATAATTTTTCGTATGTTAAAGTAAATGTATTGATGGGGAAAGAGGGAGAGCTTGATGCAACTATGCCAAACAGAAGCTTCCCAAGTCTTGATTGCCTTAAGTCTTAGTGCGAGGACAATACTTGAGTTTGTCGTGTTTTATTTAAAAATACACTAGTACTTATGCTTTCTTTTGTGATACGTATGATCTTACAGCTAGCACTTGCTAGAATGGGCTGTACAGCACATTTCCTTCAGACTTAGTTGTTGTAATTCATGTGACTCATGTATGCAATAATACTTTGCATGTTGAATGAGCAGTGTATTATTATGGTGAAGAAATACTTGTCATTCTAAGGTCATTTGGGTTCAAGGGTTTTTTTTTTTAAACTGCCATTAGGAAAAAATATTAAAATGATTTTTCTATACTTTTGATCAAACTGTTGTAATATTTCAGTCATGAAGATTACATATTTATATTAAAGAACAGATGTTGGACGTTTATTTGTACATAAGTTATCAGAAGTATATATAGAAGAGAAGCATATATCTGGAATTGAACGTAGAAACACTTCTAACATAGAGTAAATACCATTGTTACTGGTTTTCTGCACTGAGGGATTGGAAATGTACTTCATATTTTTACTCCAGTCTTCTGTTTATACCTCCAAGTTTTAACACTGAATGCAAGCTAGAAGCTTTACAGGTTTTTACCTTCTTGTTGTTTCCAACAGGCTATTTGAAGAGTGTCAATAAAATATACTTTGAAATACTTGTTCTGAAATAAGAATGTATCTTTAAAGTCCTACTTTGCAAATAATGCATTAAATCAGAGGCAGCTTGACAATCTGCAGTGACAAGGCTTTTCTGGTTATAACCCTGTTTTTACAGACTGTTACAGGGAGGAAGCTGTGCAGTTTTGACCTGGCTGTACTTACTGGAGAGGTGCTGTTGGCACAGGAGAGAGCAAAGTTCAGTGTAGTGAAGTGTAGTGAAGTAGGATGGCTGTAGGAAGTTACCAAGGTGATCTAGAAGCTGTCTGCTGAATGTCCGTATTTGGGGAGTTATTATACACTGTTTATTTCCGTCTTAGCGAGGTACTCCCCCCATATCCAGAACAAACGTTGTTCTTACATTGTTAAACTAAGCAACTTCTTGAAATCGCCACAGTGGGATGTTTCTGAAGCCAAATGCATGTTTGAGCAGGGACTGAGAGGTGGTCACGGTGAGCTGTGGAGTACAAATCCAAAAAAATCCACTTTTTTCAAGACATTACAAATTACTAGCCCCTGCTCAAAGCCAGCACTTGTGCAAATCATGCGTTCAAAAACTGTGCCACTTGGGGTATTTCCTAAAGCCTGTGCCAGTTCTTGGAGCCCTGTACAACAATAGCTGGCGCAGCTGCTGCGGGTTGTGTTGTAAACACAAGGTGTGCCTCTGCCTCACCCACACCTTCTAAAGACCAGCGAGTGTACTTTGACCACTTGGCTTTGATTTAAGACTGTATTCACTATTGAAATTGTTCAGCTATTGATGTGTAGCAGATTGGAATGCACTTTATAAAGGTGCTTACAGCCAGTTTGGCCTCCTGATCTATTGCTCCAGCTAAGGCTTTTTCGGTTTATGCTCAAAGCATGGAAGCAGAACTTCAGGCAGTATCATAATTCTTTCTGCTGAGGATTTCTTACAATGGATTAGTTTTGTCACACTAGAGGTCACCTTCATTCTAATCCTTAGCTGGAGACCTCATCCACAGTATTTATGGCTTGGTGCTTCCTTGAAAAGAGCTAAGTTTTGCATAAAACTATTTAAAAATTAAGTAGGATGGACTTCATTTTCTGGGACAGGAAGGAGATTTGAATAGTGAACTTAATCCGAGTCTAAAAAGACCACTCTATGTACAGAACTATACTTGCTCTTCCACAGTGAATTGAGCAAGGTAGGGGAATGGAACCCTTCTTTACCATCTCATGTCCTTTTCCTTGGCTTATAGTAAGGTTAACGTGACAAATGCTGTTGTCAGCATTTGCAGGATGAGAGGGATAGTAGAGTTACCTTGGAAAGGAGTGGACACAGAAGGTAAGGAGAGCTGATGTTTGAGCTGGAGAAACACTTCTATGGGGATGGCACCACTATGTTGAACATAAAGGGAGTAGAAATGGGGTTATTCAGGCTGTGTTAGAGGAACACAGTAGAGACTACACACAGTTCTGAGTCCCAGAGGACTTCCTCTGCTTGGGAGGTAAGTTTGACTTGAGTCACAGCTTTAAACTTGCTGTGGAGGCTGCGAAGAAGTTAATAGAGGACTACTAATACCTTGGCAAGTGTTTGTTTGGGCAAGGGATGCCCAGGGCTGCCATGTTTTAGGCTGCTGTGGAGCCTTGTGCTCATGTGTGAGCCCTGTGAAGCAGTAAACGCTGCTGCTTGATTGCAACATCTTACTCTGCGTTTGGTTTCTCTGTTTATTGTTTCAGCAATCCAGTAGAATGAAGTAGGTACTTCCCTTAACGTTATGCTTAAAGCAGGTGGATAACCCATACCTAGGAATGCATTTGGAAACTTGTGGATACCAGAACTACAAGGTCTGATTTCCCAGGGCCTTGTCTTTTCTGGCCATACCACAGTTCCCTCCACTTTGTCCTTTCTTCTGGCATTTCCTGTCCTTGTTCATACAATAGCATCTTCAGTCTCCATCCGTCTCTTCTCTGTTCCTGAGTCCTGTGCTGTACCAGCACTTCACAGGTTTGTCACTGCTGCTGACTTGCTGGACAAGACAAACTCAGTGTCTTGGTTCCTGGGGGACCAGGTAAATACACATGACTTGACCTGGCCAGGCCACATAGCCTTCAGACTGACTGTTGGAATCTAGTAACCCTGGAAATAATATTTTGTCAAAACACATCAAAATTATCTACTGGTTTTCAAAGCAGGTGGGTGGAGAGGATATTGACGAGCTGCCCTGTGTGGTTACTGAGGAAATCAGGGTGGGAGAATGGAACGAAACCCCCCGTTGCCTGCAGCTCAGGCATGATTCAAATCTGCAGTTCTCAGGCTAAAAACACTGCTGCCCTCAAATAGGAAAATCTGCTCATTTACAGTCAGATCAGGTATACCCGTTTTCTTGATGCAACTTCTTTTTTTTTAATCTTGCCTATTATCTGGTTTTGTGCTCTGAAATAAAATTTTTGTTACACTGTAGAAGCCAAAATTCAGGATGTAGAACCACTGAGTTTCCTGGAAACCAGCTGACATTCCTATGAGTTCTGAAAGGTCACTTACAATCCTCACTGTTATTATTACTCCCACCTGAAGAATATGTCAAATTAAGAACAGCAAACGCTGCTAGAATTAATGTACAGTTTTGCTAATAAAGAGTGTAAATTTTCAAGTATTTTACAAATACTAGTGAGCTTTTAAATGTCAATGCTTCGTGGGCTCACTTTGCAGTCAGTGGGACTCATTTCCTTTTGTGTTTTAGAGACTTTTTTTTGAAGTACAGTTATGCATTAGTGTGATGACAGAGAAGCTAATTTTATGCAGAGGGTGTAAGTGCTCATTGCTTCATGTTTTGGTGATGATGCAAGAAGATATTTCAATTTTAGCCATGACCCCAATTCATAAATCAAAACAGCATGCTCCTCACGAGCCTCCTTGAGTTCACTACACAGACGAACCCAGTTTGTTTCCTACAAGCCATTTCTTGCATTTTCTGGTTTCCCAACCCAGATTTTCCCGTGGGTTTGCTCTTAAAGAATATTTGTTGTTTTTCCAATGGCTGTTCATTCAACTTTGGAAAAGACTGGTTTTATACCTGCCAGTTATACTTAGTTTTTCCTGTTGCAGGAGGTGGTGGGAATATCTGAAAGCGAGACAAGGAGTACTACAGATGACTTAACCAGTCTTCTCAAAGCACAAGGTCCCTCTCTTCCCTGCCAATATGGAGCATGGCAGCTCTGGAATTTACCCTGTAATAATAATTATTATTATTATCTGGAGTAAGTAAAATCCTCCTGGACAGCATTTTTTTCCAAACAAAAACTGCATCAAAGAAAAAGTAGGGTGGTAATCCTGATAATAGATGTGTTTTCTAAGGCAGCACATCTCCTGTAGTTTCAGTACTTTGCTGTGATGGTTTGGGTTTGGGTTTGGGTTTTGGTCTGGGTCACACCCAGTGTGGGGCAAATGCAGACAGGTGCCAAAGGGGGTCCTGCTATGCACTGTTAGTCTCGGGTAGCTGCCAGCTGATTTAATGGAAATAGGTATTTTGCTTTTGTGGATTAGCTTTCTATCAGATCGGTTTGTTGACCCAAATCACCCCATGAGGGTGCAGGAGGAAACAAGGGGAGCAGACGTTTTAAGGATGCCCCTCTCAACAGACAGACCCCAGTCAGAGCAGACGAGGTGGAAGGTGGAACCACAGGAGCAGGAAATTGCTCTTGATTTGCCATATTGTTGAAAAAAAGATAAGTCCTGGGAACCATGACTGAAGTGTGGCTGAAATGTTGTAAATAACATGTCCAGCCAACTCTAGCTATTTAACTCTTCTGAGGGGAAAAAAAAAAAGGAGAGAGAAGAAAAAACCACAACCCAAAACAGCTTTGTTTTGAGGCTGCCTGTAGAAGCCTTACAGGGTGATTTAAAGTATAGTTGCATTGGATCTGGCCTGTTTGCCATAGTAGGAAGGTAAGTAAGGTAAGCAAATCCAAGGAATTCAATCTGTGGCCATCCAACACTTTGACGCTCTTCAGGCCTGTAGTTCCTTAGGCTGTGCTTTGGTTTGGATGGCAGAGGTTTTAAATGCCATCATCCTGCCTGGGCTGTGAGTAAGCAGTGATAGAGGGCAGCTGTTGAAAAGCAAAAATCATGTTCTGACTTGTAATCTAAAAACAACTGTCGCTCAGCAAGTGATTTTTTGATTCCTGGGGCATTCCTGCTTTTCTCTTCTAAGCTCCAGCCACACATAAGTTAGCTGATTGGTTACTCCCAACACTCCTTTAACGTATTTTACTTACGTTTTATTTATATTTAATGCAGGTGATCTGCTTTGTCCATATGCCACCCATTATCTCTCTCAGGTGCAGGATATAGTACTCCATGTGATTTTCCATGGAAATTTATCTACCTAGTGTTGTTCCGAAGGCAGTGGCCCTTTTTATGGTTCAAATTGCAGCAGAATAGCTATCTGGCAGAGATGGTGATGAAAAGGGCAAGTTACTGAAATGAAATACAGTAATAGTAAAACCACTACTCAATGGCTTGATATTAAGTAGGGGCTGCATGAACATGCAAACCCCTGGAGTTCTGAAGGTAATAATGAATGCTAGAAACAGCTGAAATACAATTACCAGGGACCCAGGCTGACTTAGGCAGCAGGAAATGACCGAACATAAATGTTTTTTTATAATCTTTGGATCTTATTAAAGTAATAATAGCTCTGCTTATGCTGGCTGCTGATATTAATATTCTGTCTAGGCTGATAGACATCCTTCCCCCTCCTTGAACGTTTTCCCCCTCAGTTATTAATATACAACCTGCTGCCTTCCAGCTCTAGCTTCATGGGGGAAATATCTCCCCAGCTGCAACACAGAGGGAAAGGTTGACTGACATCTCTGCATTTGTCAGAGGGCCATAGTAAATGGCTGTTCCCTGCCAAGAAATTTCTTTTAAAAAGTTACATTCAGTTAGTAAAATAATAGCTGGGTGTATCAAACTAGAGTTGAGAAAGCTAAATTTAATTACAGAATTGGAAAGGAATTCTTTAATACACCTGAGCTCTTTCAAGTGAGGAAAGGAGGATTAACTCTTTCCATGGACATGTGAGGGAAAGGAAACACTGTCTGGCTGTCCCCCTGCAGTCCATGGAGGTCCATGTGGGAACAGACATCCACCTGAGGACCCCTTGCTGGAGGAGGTGGATGCCCAAAGGAGGTTGTGACTGCTTAGGAAGCTCATTTGTTATATGTTCTGCCCTGCCCTGTTGAGGAGAGGAGTGACAGAGTGGCCTTGGTGGTCACCTGTTCTCCAGCCAAGGTCAACCCACCACAAACACTTAAACAGTTGCACCCTTCAACAGCATCTGTTCGACTGTGTGAGCTTTTTGAAAGCTTTTATGGCGAGAATTTCAGTCCTTTTAGGTATGGCTGAGTTTAAAAGATGTTGAAAATGTATTTCACACATCTATACTGGCTTTTGTTCAATTCATTTAACTATTGATCTGCCAGTAGGTGGTCACTCTCGCAGGACAGTCTTGTTCAGTTAAAACCACCCACCGATTGGTATTTTCCAAGTCTTCTGAATGTCTTCCTGGGCCTGCTGCGAGAAGATACGTGTTGCATTAATAAGCCAGTTGTCTTGGTGTGGCCATCACCAAATCCTCACTGCTGAGCCATGGAAGCCCAAGCAGCCTGTTTCATACTGGGGCAGGGAATAGCCTGGTGGCATTGGTGTGCCAACTCAGTCAGATTTCTGAGAGGTATTTGATGGCAGTGAGGAGCATGAAGTGGAGAACTGCTCTGTGGAGAACTGGTAGAGGAGATGCCTTGCAAAAGGGCTCTTGGGTCAGGTGCTGGCTGAAAGAGTTGTGTTTGAAGAAGCTGTCTGCCTCCAGCTCTTTGATTTATACTGCACTCAAACAAGCAGGGCTTCTTATATTTTTTTGCAAATAAACCAAACTGCATCAAAGATGCTTTATTCCTAACTGGAGTAACTTATTGGACACTGAGCTGGCCAACTGCCCAGATTAAGAAAGATCTTTTCCTGCGGAAGGGAAACTGGCAGATGAAGCAGAATTAGGAATCTTGCTGGTTTTTTTATTTTTGTCAGCTGTGGTGGAGGGATATAGTAAAAAGACTGCTTTGAAAAAGTTTTATCTATCTATGTATTTTCAAATTTCAGAGTTACTTCTTTGCAGTATCTTTCCAATATGATCTTGCCAATGGAAAGTGGTAAAAATGGTATTTTCTTCTTTAAGCAGTTTTGGTCCTCCGTATTCCATGGCATATTTTGTGATATTAATGGCAAAAAGGAGTCCCTGCTACAGTCAGCCTGGAGCACACCTTCATAAAAATTATTTACTAAAGTTTTCACTTCTGTTGCAGTAGAATAGCTGAGAGCAATGTGGCCTTGTGAAGCATCAAAAATATTTCCTGCCATAAAACAGGATGTTAGAAACACTTGGCACTTTGTACTAGCCTTGTATTAACAAAGACTAACAAACACATGTTCAAATATGACATTCATATCTGAGGCCAATTTACAGTCCTGGGGTCGTGCAGATGTAAGAAATGCTTTGGTTTTGACTGCAGGATGTATAGGACTGATGGTGAGGTGCCAAGTTGGTTCTCCAGTTCCAGGCTGAGTTTGAAGCTAGGAAAACAGAACCCATTTGATTTAAAGAGGAGGGAAAGTCCAAAATTTGTGGTTTGGATTGAGGTTTTTGCTTTTTGGGGGATTTTTTGTTGTTGTTTTTGTTTTGTTCGGTTCTCTTTTTTTTTTTTTTTTTAACAGAGCTGTGTTTCAGAGTGGAACCATGCTTCCAGGATAGGGAGTGCTTTCTTTGCTTTGGCACAGTGCCTGGTCCTGCTCTCCTGCTCTAAGCAGTGCGAGATCACCTCACTGGATTTCATCCACAGGTGTGTTTTGAGCACTGAGGCCAGCAAAAGCTTAATTGTATTCTGCTCAAGCATTTGTTCTGTAGAAAAACAAGATTTGCATTTGTTGCTCCATAACAGGCTGTGAAAAATGAGACTAGTTTTAGTTTGGGGGGAGTTTTTAAGGATTTTTTGGTTGGTTGGGTTGTTTGGTTTTGGGCTTGTGTTGTTTTTTTTTTTTAATTTTCTCTCTGAAGGGCTTAACTGTGTAATAAATAGCTGTTAATTAAAATCACTATTTTATCCCTTGGCAAAGAGAATTAAGCTGGTGCCTGAGTAAACATTAGGGAAAACACTTAGTGAGAAAAGACCATACATACACATCGAAGTAGGACACCTCGATGCAGATGGCTGACTCATCAGTGTGACATATTCTGTGTTAAATACGGAAAGCTCAGATGTCATTTGCTGTATGTCAGCAAGACAGAAGGAGATTTATTTTTGTTTGTTTCTTCCAAAGATGCCTTGTAAACCAGACAGAGTTCTCGACTGACTGTCTGTGCAGGTGAAAACACTTATACACTGTGCAGCTTCTCTCATTCCCCACTGCAGCCATGGGATGCATCCCTGTTGTTTGGAGGTTTCTGGACCAGGCCAGGACCACCTTCTTAGGCTGCTGGATGTATTTCTATTTCTACTCACCAGCTGGGTTTTTCCCACTAACTTTTTGTTTCTAACTTCCATCTTACTTTGTGACTGGCGATAATTTAGCTGCTAATCCTTTTTCATTTCTCCTCCCTGGGGCAGTCACTGGACTCCTGAAAGTCTCATCCTGGCTTCACTGACACAGCTTATTGCCATGAGGATCAGGCTGCCTCCAGCAGCTGTGGAGGGCAGATTTTTGGGAGGCTCAGGAGATAGGCTCTGGTGTGTACATAGTCTCGCAATCCCATCAGCACAGGATGGTTGCCTGCTGCAGCGAAGACAGCATTGTCATGGCTTGAAGTTATAATGTAACAGTAAATGGACTCAAGGGGAGAGGAAGGCTTCTTCTGGCCTGTTCAAATATAACATTTGCAACAACTTATACCTTTTGAAAAAATAAAAAGATAATGCAAATGTAAGTGGCCATTGGCAAGACAGCAGTTCATGTAACTGAACAAGTGATGCAAGCACTTTTTCACACTTTCTTTCCTTTTCCTCCCAGATATAGAAAAAACTCTTGGGGAACTAATCTCATGCCAAGTTTTTCACCACAGTTTTTGTCAGGCTCACTGGCTGTCACTTGGTGCTTGCTGCATGTCTGGGCATGCAGAGAAATGTACCCAGCTGCTGGTTCACTCTGGAGTCAGTGAAGCATTTGTCTAGTAAGTCCCTTCCCCATACCAGCATCCCTAGAAAAAGAGACATATAACATTTCCAGCCCTACTGTGTAATTCTAGCGCTGTTTTAGCTCCTTTTGGCTTCCGTAGTGAAGTTTCAAATCACCCATCTTCTTCCTCAATCTAGTTTTCAGGGAGAAAATATAATCCACTCACAGGCAGAAACATGAGGATGCTATAGATATGTAGGGCTGATGGTAAAATTATCACCTCTTCATGAGTTTTCTGACAGTTCCTGGCTACTAATCAGGTTCCTGCTCTGTTTGAATCCACTGTGATTGCTACAAATACTAGTTTTAAAAAACAGGAGACATTCTAGGATCCCCCTCCTTCTGTGTCTCATGGTTATATATTGTACACCATCTTGACTTAGTTCTGTGCAGATAGTCTTGTGTTTGGTGCTACATTAGTACATAGAAGGAGTTCCTACACATTTGTAGATAATTAATCAACTCTTAAATGCGGCCAGTGCTTATGAAAATGTACTTACTCAACAGCTCAGCAAGAAGTTTTTAAATAGCGGGCTAACCTTAGAAATAATGTTGTGTTTTAAAGCTAAAATGCTCATCAATCTCTGCTATGCAGGTGACGTTCTAAACAGCCTTTGTCCCAATCATTCAAATTATTATTTCAATTTGAATTAAGAATGTGGTGCAGTGTAGATAGGATCCCCTGTGAAGAGGTTTTTGTTTGAATAACAGCTCTTTTACAGCCCATTTGTATATTTGCATAGAAGGTAAAGTGCTCGCCAGTGAAATCTCTTTAAAAGCCATCACATAGAAATGAATAACGATAGTACCATTTTTCAATACCGAAGACAGATATTGTTTCACAGGTATAATCCAGTGCAGAATTAACCACCCCAAAAAATCAATCCATATTTCACTTGTTTTCACCATTTGTGGACCTATTCACAGGAATAATATTCTCAAACATTCTGCCTTGCAGTCAGAGGAGGCACCTGGATTACAGATCAAAACAGAGAGGTGGCTGTGGAGTTGAATACTCCATGCTGCTGAGTGGGGAGTCCAACTTCTGAACTTCCCCAGTTAAGAGCAAGTGCATCCCCCTCCAAAAAATCTGGAATTTTCTCCCCTTGTCATAGTCAGCTGTGCAAGGTAGTTCACAGCAAGATGGTGAGACGTAGTGCTCCAAAGACTTAACTTGGATTTAATTATTCCATGTTTTCAAAGCTAACTTTAGCAATCCAATTAGAAATGCTTCCATTCTGGTTTGATTCTTGAATGAATCAGAGAAAAAGATAATCCAGATACGTCTGTATGTTTAATCTACAAATGTTTATCAATGTTTTTTGCTCCCTGGATAGAAGGTACTGTGGGAGGTATTAACATCTATGCCAGACTTAAAAACTTTCTGGCATTCCCTGTGTTCACAACCTCCTGGCTGCCATCAGGAGTACAAATCATCCAGCACAAGCAGGGTATGCAACTTGTGCCAGGAACAGAACAGACTGCAATGCACTTGGCTGATTTTTCAGGATCAAAGTAACCTGAAAATGCAGCTTTATCTCCCTTAAACAGGCTTTATAGAGGCTCAGAGGTGGCTGCTGCCAAATATTTCCAGATTGTTCTTCCATTTCCCCAATCCCAGCTGCTCACACACCTTTTCTGAGCTGATGTGACCACTAATTCCTGGAATCCATTTTTCTCCCTCACTGACTCCATGACTCTGTTTGCCTCATATCTGCAGTTCTAAAATTACCACCCATTATTTGATTCTCTCTGCGTGGGTCTTTGGTCATGACAAGAGGGTGTAAACCTAAACCTACCAAAAGTTATTCTGCACACAATACGAATGCACGCAAGTACTCTCTGTTTAGACAACATGAATCCTGCTCTAATCACTATTTATCTTGTAAATTACAACTCTATGGAAACATTTTCTTTGCACCATCTGGCCTGATGTATTTTTTAATGAGCTGATGAGTATTTATATGCGTTAAAAGGAACGGATAGTAAAGCATTTGTTACAGTAGGATGTGAAATAAAGATTTTTCAAAACTGAACTTGCATAAAATTCACTGTATTAAATGTTTTAAATTTTGCCAAAATACCACCAACAGTTTTGGTGAAGGCTTTATGGAACTCATTTTACTCAGTGAACATCTGTTAAGGAAACTGCACGTTTTTCTTAGTGATGCTGGTTGAACAGGACCCCTGTGTAGAAATGAAGGGCCATCTCAATTACAAACAGTACTTTAAGTGATACTTTTGTCCTTATGATTTCTGTACTGTAATTGTAATATTAAAATAACCAGTCCAGGTTCTTGCTGCTGAACAATCTCACTCAGCTACAAGGAGGAAGATGCTATTACAATACAAAGATTTCAGGAACCAGAATGAGTTGAACTCCCCAGGAGGTAAGAAAATGAGAGGATCTGGAAATACTCGAAATAAAGAAAACCTTTTTGAAATGAGCAAATGTGCACAGCACTTTTGCATTTCTGCCTTTGGTCTTTCTAAAATGCCTGTCGTTCTTTCTCCAAAAATCCAAAATTTATTGTATTTGGAGATAAAAAAATTAAAAGCAGGATGCGCTGGTTTTTAATTCAAAGTCATTTGAAGATAAATTCTACTACTAATGTAGAGGCTGCATCTGATTTTATATGAGCTCGGTGTTAAAAACTGGCACTATGCTGCTGAAAGTAATAACTAATTCTTCGAATTCTTCAGAAGCCTAAAACATCATCTTTGAATCAGCCTAAGGGATAAGCTTAAAAGAAGGCTTATTGGAAAAGATACGCTTGCAAATTTTGATTTTATAAACTGATAATTTAAACAATGTCTAAACTGCTGGGCATTAAAAGCCATCAAAAAAGAGTTTGTTGCATGGACAGAAAGAGCCATATCAGTAAGGGTTTTTTACTTAGAAAAATTTACTGTTAGTGTTGGAAAGTTCATTCCAAAACCAAGCAGAAAAACCCATCCAGTTTGCACTGGCTGGTGAAGGATTTATTTAGTAACCAAAACAACAGCAGGAGTGAAACAGGTGCAGCTGAAACTGAAAGAGAGAATATTACATGAGCACCGTGTACCAGACATGATTTCTATGGCCAGTTGATCATTGTCTCTAGTTTCTTCCCACATACAGTGCCACACATTAGTCTGCCCATGTCCCATATCTCTGATCTCCACCTTCTCTCATCACTCTGTACCTTTCAGCCTTTTAATTCTTATTGGAAGTGAAAATCCTGCTCTTGGAGATCCTGTTGATAATAATGGATAGAACAAACCTCAAGATAGCTTGTTTCCAGTTCTTTTCTGGCATTAATGTCTACTGAAGCACTCAAAGAGCATATCTGCAATCAGCATGGTTTTAAAGACCATTTGGCCTTAGGAAATTTGTCTCCCTTTGCTCCTAGCCCTTGGGCTTCCATACTTCATGCTCCTTCAGTAATGATACGGTGCCTATATGTGAGGCTGCCCAGATCCCTGAAATGATAAAGGGGAATATGGCCTTTTTCTTGTCTGTTGTTTTTAAGTCAGACCTTTACTGGGATTCAGGCTACAGCTCCACCTGACACTTGTTTTTAATGGTGTAATTGGGAGTGTCAAACTTTCACTGGGAGGGAATGGAAGACACAGGCAGGAATGTAAACAAGCTTGACTGGCGAAACTGCTGGATGGTGAAGCTCTTCTAGAAAACAACTCCTCTTTTCTTGCTGTCAGCTTCAAAACACGCACATCCTGTTCATCTAATTGTCCTTCAGGGGGAAAATCTACCCAGCAGTACCTTGTTATAGTGCTGTGACAGCAGCACTAGGATTCATCCACTATGTCTGAAATTCCATAGCCTGGCACAGCTGTTAGGTTGAGACTTCCACAACTTCTTGCTTTACACAGCTCTGCCTTGTGCTCCTGATGTTCAGGTTGTTCATTTGTCTGTAGTTAAGAGCATGCAAGCCCCTACTTCAGGTGTTATTCTTTGCCTAACCTGCTGTCCCAAGACCCACTTGCACCTAGTTTGTCACTCACTTTTCCTGCTGGCATGACTGCGGTAATCCCCTGCTCCCACAGGGAAGAAAGTTGTGGCAACTGCATCTAGCACAACACAAAGTAAGACTCTAGGACCTATACCTTTGCTATTTTCCCTTTTAATTCAACTCCCCAGTTGGCTAGCAGCAACTCAAAAACCCTAGCTCCTATAGAGGTCTACTGCATTCTGCCAGGTACGGGCTGAATAAACAAGGATGAATTACAAGGGCTATTTACTGAAAGATGAACAAAATTGTTTCTCGAGTACAGCCTGTACTCTTGCGGTATTTCTTCTTAACAGAAAGCTCTGAAGATTTCGGACCTCTGCTCTTGTGCTGGTCGCCACTGGCGTTGGGATGGGGGACAAAGGGGGTCCTGTCCCCAGCAAGATGCCCAGTGACAACCCAAATGACATGAACCACACATTGCAGTGTCAGGGGCTACAGTATTCTGAACTCCTGGTGGAGCCACGGAGGACTCAGAAATATTTTTCTAGTGCTGCTTGGTACTGTAAAATAAATTGCAGGTAAGAAGGTCGTGACACAGGATCTCCTGGGTGGGTATCCACGCCTGGTGGCCTTCGGTAACACACCAGATCTCAGCTGTGTAGAAGGGATGAACACTGACAAAATCATGTGCTGAATGAAGTGCATCCTCTTTGCCACCCTTTTCACTCAGATTTGGGTTTTCTCTGTCAATGTTGTGTAGAAAAATAATTTAATTGGCTCAAAATTCAATCATACATGTTCTTAATTTGGTTTGCACTGAACTTATTACCTTAGGTTCAGCAGATGAGTCAGAACTGAAATTAATAATGAAGAAATAAATTTCTTTGAAATTACACCGTTCAATTTGTGCAAACATCTGAGTTACTAAGTCACAGAAGTGACTGTCAAGTATAAGGAGCTTCATAGTACACCTCATCCTAATAAAAATGAAACTGATCAACAAAACTAAAAATTCTTAACTTACAAGTGATCTTAATTTGTTCCCTTTTGTAACAAAATACAGAAAAGTGGGCAAATTAATAATATGATTAGCAACTATTTTTAAAAACTGATTTTTACAAAACTGAAAATAACAATGAGTCCTTTGATGCCCCTGAGGAAAGGATCCAAATAAAAAAAAATAAAATTAAGAGTTGCTGATGAACATTCCATCAGTTAACCTTTCAAATGCAATCAGGACTAAACCCATAAATACTTAAATGCCACAGTAGTCCAGTGGGACAGCTAAAATAATTGTAACAGCCCAAACAGCTATTTCATTGATAAGAAAGGAGAAGATAAAATTGCTTCATTAATTAAAGGTAGGAATTACAGGAAATAGAAATGATGTTGAGAAATGTTCTCTTTTTTTTTTCCAAGGGAAAGAAACGGGATTGAATGTAGGTGCAAGGCAAATTATAACAATGATATTACTAAAGTGAAATGTAAGAATTTTGTTAATAGTGCTTTTAAGAAGATGTGTTCAACAAATAGCTTTGCATTCTGGGGAAATAGGTAAATATTATCAGACGGGACAAAGATTAAATTCTTTCTAATAATAGTGTACTTTAAGAAAAATTTTAACAGCAGTACTAGAGTTAGGTAATTCCTATCAGTAAGCCAAGATAGCTTGCATACATTTTTTTGACCTAGCTTTTTGGAACCTTTTTTTGGTCTCTAATTATGATTCACAATAAACCTTGGGAGTTCCAAAGAACAGGAGAAAGCTAACATAGTGACTATGTTAAAAGAAGGCCCAGGTAATGACCCAAGTTAATTACATGCCTGTCATCTTGATTGTAATCCTCAGCAAAATATCCAATTTGCTCACAGAGGACTAAATTAATAAATATTTTAGTTTAATTACAACTCAGAAAAGACATTTCCAGAAAACAGATCTTTTAATGCTATTGTGGTGTCTCTTCTTTAAGCAAATGCTTATTTGATAAAAAGAACGGTCATGTTATATCCTTAAGCTTCAGTTTGGCATTTGAGCTGGTACAGCAAGACCCTTTAATTAAAAAAAAAAATTAGAAGGATAAAAAAACCCCAGAACGTCATACAGTAAGTGGACTGTGAATAATTAGCAGACTTCAAAAAACAGAAGAGGAACAATCAGCAAACACTTGTGAGAGCAATCCAGATCCTCTGGGGATCACTATTGTCCATCTGCTATTCTTTCTTCAGCTGTACCAAATTGTCTCCAAGCCACAACAGCAGGGGATGCAAGGAATGGGGGTGTGGGAAACAATTGAGGCTACAGTTGGAGCTCTCAGTAAACAGAGTCCAGTCAAAAAAAAAAACTAAACCAACAACTCACTAAAGATAACTCTTTATTAACATATTTTATTTAGATATTAAATATATGGTTTATATATGTTTATATGTATGTATTTCAATATGGTCAAATGCAATATTCGAACTGTGAAGTAAAAAGTGTAGGCCATCCTTGCACCACAAGCACCTTTATTCTGCAATAAAATACACTGCCTGGAAACTTACATAGGGTTTAGCCTTGATAAGAATTTTTTTGAGTTTTTGGTGTGCCATGTTCAAAAGGGCTAAAGGTTTGAAAAGGTGCTCATTGACACCAGAGCTGAGGGACTCCATTTTTGTGGTTTGAAGTCAAAACTGTTGAGAGCTCACCTGAATTCATTTCACAGGTACATGTGTGTATACACACACACACACACACACACACACACACACACACACACATATATGTATACACATATATACATACCTTTAATCATGGAATCACAGAATGGTTTGGGTTGGAAGAGATCTTAAAGATCATTTTGTTCCAACCCATCTGCCATGGGCAGTGACACAGAATCATGGAATCAATTAGGTTGGAAAAGACCACTGAGATTACTGAGTCCAACCTTTGACTGAACACCACTCCGAGAAAAATCTCTCTTTTGAATTTAGAAAGACAGCAAAAACCTGTGAGACAAAGGAAGCGCAATGGAAGGTTTTATTTGCAGCATGTTGGGTGTCCAGGCCACTAGGGTCTGGAAGCACACCACCAGTTTGAAAATCACACCTTTTGTAGTTCTTTTGGTTACATAAACTATTACATATTCATTAAATGCAGTTTTTACCTTAAAAGGTTACTTTCTGACCAGGGAGAGGGTATTACCCTTCTTTTCAATTGATTGTGATGTCCCCGGTACACAATAGGCTACCACATGGCAGAGAAGGTCTTTGTTTAGTTACATCTTTACTTTTTGTATTTTTCCCTAATCCAAGCAGCAAAGTTCCCTGGTGTTAGGTTCAGACAGAACCATTCACCTTACAACTCCGCGACACGCCTATTTTAATTAAAAAAAAGGACCCCTCTTTGGTTAATAAAAGCCCCACCCTCTTCCGCCCTTCTACTCAGTTCATTTGCTTGTAATAAAATCAGGTTATTTATTTCTCATATCACCATGTCAACTAAACCATGGCGCTAAGTGCCACGTATAGTCTTTCCTTAAACACCTCCAGGGACAGTGACTCCACCACCTCCCTGGCCAGTCCAGTCCAATGTCTAAACACCCTTTCCGTGAAAAGATTCTTTCTAATGTCCAACCTGAACGTCCTCTGGTGCAGCTTAAGACAGTGTTTTTTTGTCCCGTTGCCAGTTGCCCGGGAGAAGAGACTGAACCCCACCTGGCTACAACCTCCTTCCAGATTGCTGTGGAGAGTGATAAGGTCACCCCTGAGCCTCCTCTTCTCCAAGCTAAACACCACCCAGCTCCCTCAGCCTGTCCTCACAGGGCTTGTGCTCCAGACCCTTCCCCAGCTACACTGCCCTTTTCTGGACTCACTCCAGCACCTCAATGTCCCTCCTGAACTGAGGTGCCCAGAACTGGACACAGCACTCGAGGTGCGGCCTCATCAGTGCCCAGTACAGGGCGACAATCACTTCCCTGGTCCTGCCGGCCACACACCTTCCACCAGCCCAGGTTGCTCAGCCTCCCATCCTGGCCTTGAACGCTTCCCATATGGAGGGAATGAGTCTGGAAGGGGCTGAGCCAGCAACCGGACACGGCCTTCTGGCTAAACATGAATGGCCAGGCATCGGAATAGGTTGTCCAGGGAGAAGGACACCAGGAAGAACACCACCCCCGGAGGTGTTCAAGAGGCATCTGGATGTGGCGCTGGACGACGCGATTTAGTGGCTCTGGGGTTACAGCGGCAGCGCTGGGGGGGGTGGTTGGACTGGACGTTCCCGAAGGTCTCCTCCAGCCTTGACGGTTCCATGACGATTCCATGAAACCAATCGGACTTGAGGCAGCAAAAGAGGCACCTTTAGCAGGACACCCGCCGCCCGCACGGAGGACAGTGCCCGCCCCGGGTCACGGCCGCGCTCCCTCAGCCGCGAGCCCTTTCCGGCACCGCCCCCGCCCGGCGCTGCCACATCCTCCGCTGACATCAGCCCGCGCCGCCATATTGAGCCGCCGCCGCCGCCAGCGCGGCCCATCCGCTCCGGCCCCGCTGCCCATGTCTGCCCCTGGCCGGGGCGCGTAGGGCGGAGCGGCCCCCGGCCCTTCTCATCCCGGAGCCCTGCTCTCCCCCCGCCAGCCATGACTTCCCTGACCCAGCGCAGCTCCGGGCTGGTGCAGCGCCGGACCGAGGCCTCCCGCAGCGCCGCCGCCGCCGACAAGGAGCGGGGCGCCGGCGGTGGCTCCGACGATGAAGGGCGCCGGGACGAGCCCGGCGACGACGAGAAGGGCGATTCCAAGGAGACGCGGCTCACCCTCATGGAGGAGGTGCTGCTGCTGGGCCTCAAGGACCGCGAGGTGCGGCCGCGGGGGGTGCCCGGGAGAACACCGGTTTTCTGGGGGTGGTGGGGAAGGGGAGCCGGGTGGTGCGATGGGGCCAAGGGCGCTGCAGGGCGAGGGTGGCTGCGGTTTGGGGGCAGAGGGGACGGGGAGGTGGTGTTGCTGGAACGGGGTCGGTGTTTTGGATGAGGTGAGGGAAAGGTGCTCGGATTTTGGCAGAGTTTGGATCGCCTTTGGAGTGCGGGGTTCGCGGAGGGGCTGTCCTATAAATATATGTGATGGGACATATACAGGGCTTGGGGCAAGACGGGGACCTGGATATGGGGGCCAGGGCCTCAGGCCAGCGTTGGACTTGGAGGCCTGAGGTGGATCTGGCACATTTATATTCCTTCTGCTTCAACTTAGCCACAGCTCTAATGTGGGAGACCCTTTACTCCTGTGGGTTTTGTCAGGCAGAACTCCGTGATAGTTACGGGGTGCTCAGGTGCTCTGAGTTACTGAGCAGCCCTTTCTGCTAAGACTTTCCAGAGTAATGCATGTGAAAAATGTCTTACGGGGTTATATGACAAAAATGGGCCCTGAGTAACGGAAAGCGTGTCAAAATGAGGAAATGGCATTACTATATAATTCCGTGTTTTTGCTGGTTTCACAGTTCAATAGTTTGCTGTGAGACTGTGAATAAGTTATTGAGGAGGGTATACTTCTACCAGCGTGTCGGATTTTTGTTTCATTTGCAAGAGGCAATCAATATGGAAAGCACACACCCTGCAGAAAGCCATTTCTATCGAGGAAGCAGTTTACTTTGATGTGGTGTATGACGAAGTGTAATACACCTTTAATTTAGATATGAAATATATTACGGATTTGATTAAGCAACCTGCCTTTTTTTTTTCTTTTTCCTTGTGTGATAAGTAAATTAATGAATCCAGTTCATTGATTTGGGTGGAAGTCTCTTGAAACTGTTCATATTCATGAGGACAGAATAATGGGGGAGAGAAGCTGCTAGGTGATATGTTCTTTGACATTGCATTGCATCTAAAATAGACTTGCTGGTTAATAGTGAATAAAGAGTAGTTTTCCTGGTTAACGCATGTAGATGTCTTGGTGTACGTACCTGCTGCAATAACATTTCTCTCTCAGACTTTGTGTTTTCGGCCATATTCTTGTAGCCCTGTTTTTCGCGGTGGACCTTGCCATGGCATCGTCATAGACTCAGTAGGTACTCAGGGGTGTGGGCTTCCACCCCTTGAAGACTTGTGCACTTGTGCATTTCTCTTTCTACACACCTGAACAATAGGGGGAAAGTAAGTCGGGGGGGCAAGAGAGATTCCTGGCAGGGTTGCCTCGGAGGTCTTACCTTGAAGAAAGTGGGATAAACTGGGTGATCTTTCAGCTCTATTTTTTTTTAAAAGGATTGTGTGCTAAACCTGCTGAATCTGTGGGCCTTATGTTGTAAATATTTCAAGATAGGGAGCATTATGTTTGCCTAGGAAAGAATATATGGCACAAGTCTTGGTGGTATATCAAAAGGTAATAGTTGACATTGGGCCCAAAAATCAAGTTTTGCAGTGGTGTGCATCAAAGTTATAAATTACCTGGCTTTGCTAAGTGCAGTGGTGACATATGTTGCAGATGTAATATCCCTTCGTATGGAAAAAGGAACTGAGTGATTACAGTGGTGTGGATATCCCTAATTCCCTTGGGATTTTGCAGTGGAGACATCAGACAAAAATAATGATAATGTTGTCTCTGGGGCAGGGGACTTATGTGCAGGAACTGTAGCACAACCTGTGTGAGCTTTGTTAGGCACAAAGTACTAGGATTCGGACTTTGGGTTTGGGTCTGCTTGTACCCCTGTGTACAGGCTATACTATATAAATCACTTGTCTTATTTTCTCCTTTTGAAACTAGAAATAAAACTATAGGCTCGTTTTCCAAGAGGAATATTTTTTTGTTCTCTATTGTTCTAATGATAACTAAGCAGAACTAACTTACTTTACACATCTGGAAATGCTTTTTACGAAGTCTTTACTTCCAATAGAATGGATTTACGAGAATATTCGTGTGAGACTTTCTCAAGAGAGCAGGCAGAGAAAAGCAATATAGGGTCTGTAAAGTGTAACTATGAAAAGTCTAAGGGACAGGCCAAGGCAGGTTTATGAAGTACAAGCTCAACTGAAAGCCAGTAAATTTAAAGCTGATAACATCCTTCCTTTTTATTCCAGCAGGATGAAGCAGAAGTAGTCTGCATTGGCCAAACAATATATAAGTAAGAAATATAAAAACGAGGAGTCTCATTTGGCAAAGAACATGTTTCCCTAAAAATAGCGTCTCTCTCAGGGGAGTCACTGATACATGCACTGATAACTTTGCTTTCAGATTTTTAGGTAATTCTTTTTTACAAAGTTAAACACTAGTGAGTATGGCTTAACTTCATCTAAATTTTATACAAAATACCTCACATATACAGAGCTACCATTTATGATTTGTGAGTGTAGGTGGAAGAGTCTTTATGATTAGGAGACAGTTTTTCAGAAAGATCTATTCAGTGATGGATTGATGAGTTCAGTGTTCACAGATTGTTAGATATTTATGTGAATCCTGGTTTCAGGAGAGAGTGATGGTCGTAAACAGCCGCAGCAAAACTTTTTGAGTTGTTGCCCGGTTGCTGCTGCAAAATGGGTTCGGTGATGGGAATGTCTGGCAGCTGTAAAACAAACACACCGCCCCTCAAACCCATTCCTAATGTGTTAACACAATTAAATGCATTTGAACATGGTTCTTGGACATGGCCTTTTTGTTTGTTAATGCCGTGCCCCCCAGCAGTTTGGCCTAATTGAGTTAATACTTGATGTATATGTGTTTTCGTTGCTCTTTTCCACTGGTGGTTCCTCTTCCATGTGTGTCTTCTGTGTATAGATAACTATTTCTGTATTCCAAAGTCAAGATAAGGGACATGTGCTGAAATATGTGCATGCTTACATAACATGACAGACGCTGTGTCCTTGGAGGAGCAGGTAATAAACTGGAAAAAAATGCATTACTAAAATTTTTCAGGGAAGCGTCACAAGAACACCTACACGTATTTGGAAACCCTTCAGAAACACGTCTGGGAAAGGGAGTCATGTTCATCCATTAAAAGCAGAGCAGTAGCCTGTTGCTATAGGAATAGAAAACACTCACTGAAGTAAACCACTTTGCTGTATTAGGTGAAAAAAGTGTTGTGTGGTATGATAGGTCAAAGCCACAGCAAAAGGGAGTTATTGTGTAGAACTACTGAAGCATCTGAGGTCATTGCTCTCAAAAGAAGGGAGTGATAAATATTGAAAGTTAGATTATAGCTTATTAAAAAATGATAGCTAAGAGATGAGTGCAGGGTAGTTTGTTCATTACAGGTCCCCCAGACATCTCGTAATTCAGTCCCATAAAAACTTAGAGGTTGCCAGATGGCTGTGCCATGTAACTGTTGCTCCATTGAAGTTAAGTTTTTTGTACATGTGCGGGTTTTGTTTTCCCCTCCTTTTTGGAATTCTCTCTTAGTACTAGTCAGGAATCTATTCTAGCAGTGTGCTGCTTCTATCCTGTATGCAATTGCCAGAGCTAAAGAAATTGAAGCAGCTAGAGAGACCTGGCACCTACTAATATAAAATATTTATTTGTTCTGTAACTAATTCCTTACTTGCCGAAAGAATACTCATGTAAAGTATGCTGAAATAATAGCTGGGTACTGCAGTCTACTGCAGCAGTAAATATTTCCTGGGGTTTTTACCCTTCTTTAGCTGAAGACTGAAATGTCATTTGTAGGAGCAAAATAATGTTAAATCTCTTTGTTAGAGACAGGAATTACCTTGGATCTTTGTTACTTATGTTTGGCCATAAGAAACTTGATTTATTGCTGAAGGTTTGATTTTGCAGCATAGCTTTATGTCCAAATAGTTCATGTGAAGGTCTACTGCTTACAATATTTTTCATTTTATTGAAATAAGATATTAGGAAGCTAATCTGCCTGATTCAGATGGGCTATTTTGTGTTGATCAGAATAGGGCTGAAATGTAGTTTACTTATTCTTCTTAAAAATATGAGGTTCTGGATTTGTTTCTGATTTTTATATTTTAATTCCTAAAGATATTTTTGTGAAAGGTGAAATGGGAATTTTGAAAACATTCAAAATGTGGTTGGCAGTTTTCCTGTTCTCAGGATTTGACTTTGTGAAACTCATATTATGATGCAGAAGCCTGAGGTTTTTTGCCTGTGTAACAAGTGATCAGTTTTTAAAAGGTCGTCTTCCTGTCCTTTCAGTATTTTTTTTCCCCTCATTAAAAAAAGTTTCAGCAACAGACTGAACGTCAACTCAGAAGCGCCCAAGTTTTGCTGGAAAATTTCTGAGACAAACAAGTGTAACATGAAGAGGCGTCTACTGGGAATTCATTTGCATTGAAGTTGAAGAATGATGTATGAATGTGTTGAAACTTGGACAAAGACGTGCTTTTTCTCAAATGTTCAGGGCCTAGTAACAACAAACTGTGTAATGTCTGTAATGAAAAATCCTTTCTTTTTTAGTTACCTACCTTTTTGGTCTTTTTTCATTTCATGTCCATACACAAGTTACAGGCTAGGAGAAGATAGGAGGTGTGAGAGGGGGAGTACCCCAGTTCTGGTTGCTCCGACATGCTACCAGAAAAAAAAAGTGCCTCTTTACTGTGCTGCTGAGTAAATAAATCCTGCTTTGGGGCTCTTTGGAGGATATGCTGATTTCAGAGCAGCTGCATGCAGTTTGTGTGGTTATCCCTGCGCTTACAGCATGGCTAATCTGTAATCTGTATTATTTTTCTATGGAAAACTTTAAGTGCAGTGTAGTCCCTTCTTTCATGTCAAGCTGAAGGGCAAAAGTATTGTCAAAGCCTTTCTGGTGATGCTTTCCAGTTTTTTGAAGTGCTCTTAAAAAACAAAGCCTGAACTCTAGAGTGCTCATAAAAACACACCATAACTCTTCTTCCTCTGCCTATAGGAAGCTCCTTAAATTGAAAGTTTTGCTTGAAGTATAGATAAAAAAGTATTGCTGTTTATTGCCAGAATGGAAATAATAATGAAACTGAAAACTAGTATTTTATATTAAAGAAGTAGTGGTATTTTTTCAGGTGTTCTTTGATCTTGATGTAGTTAGAGTACTGCAGCATTTTTATGTCAATTAGTCAAGCTCCATGTAATGGGACTTCCTTACAAGGCTAAATTGACCAGACTAAGTGCTACAGGCTGTATATTTAAGAATTACTTTCTTATTCATAGAACAAAGAATTACTACAGCACATATTCACTTCTGTGTTAAATTATTGTAGAAATGGCAAGCTAGTCTGGAGTAAATGTGTGGCTTGATTTCCTCTGCACAGACAATATTCTCAATAAGTTTTCTCATAACTCTTAGTAAAGGAAGAAAAAAATCAGTGGCTTGCCACGTGCCACTTTTAGCTGGGTTTTTCCTGGCTTGCAAACAGGTCTTAGATAAATGTCAGTAACTTACTTTCTTTCAGCAATATTCATAAAATGTTACTGCAGAGTGATTTCACATACATTTTCAGGCATAAAAATTATGAGGTTACACATAAAATAGTGCATGTCTGTTCTCTTCCTCTAAGTGCACTGTATGTAAGCCTGGATGAGTAGGAGTCCAAAGGTGTGTGGTATTATCACTAGTATTGTGCATGCCGAGTCTTTCCCACCACCCCCCAGTATATCCTACACTAAACTACTGCATTTCACCAATTTTTTTGTTTTCCCCCACCCCCTGTTTGTGATGGACCGTTGAATTAATAGAATACTGTTCCTTGTGAGCTAGATCTTTATAATTGGAGAGGTGTTACACTCAAAGCTCTTTTATTATTTGTGGATGTTACAGGATTTATTCATCACACCGGGAAATTAGTCTCTCGGGCTTTTTGCATATCTTTCTGTTCCTGATACTCTTAAGCACTTGTAAGCTGCTTTTTTGCTATACACTTTCTAGTCATCTGCCTTTATGGTCTTGCTAGATAGCATCACGTGGTTGTGTTATTTACAGAGTCCTTGGCTTGCCAGGCTTTTGTACATGGGTTGTACCAGGAGCTTTGTATTTAGCCTGTCGTTCTTGTACAGCACAGCACATTGCACTTTCATTTTTTAATTTCAGCAGACACTTGACTTTACTGTGGCACTTCCACATGGGACAGTCTCTACCACAAGAGAAGCATTCCATATGTATTGTGTTGTAATTTCAGTATGTCTTCTGTATTGCACAGTGGAGAAGGCAGGTGTATAACACTTATTGTCTAGGTTAGGGTAAATGCCAGGTGGATGTTCTGTCTACATTAATCCCTTAGGAAGGGCTAACAACAACTACTTTGCCTGTGCTGGATAATTAAATGGGACTTCTGCTTTAGCAGCTTCTGCAGGCTGTGGCTGAGATTTTCAGTTCACAGTTAGTATGTGTTAAGTACTAACTGGAAGAACTTGTTTCTTTGAGTGTGAGAACAGTGCAATAAGAGGATTTTCCTTTTTTCTTTTTTTTTAAGTCTCATAATGAAAATGTTGACATGGCATTATTCTGAGATACTCTGTTTATTAAAAACTGTTTGCACCTGTACAAGTGAAACAAGTGAGAAACCTGTTCGGAAAAGAACAAACTGGAAAGAAACTAGGAGAGGTTTAGACAAAGAGAAGAGGAATCTCTATCCATTATGTACACTTTTTTTTTGAGACCCAAGACATGACTCTGGAAGTTCATCCACGTTAATGGCCAGATGTAGATTCCTCAAAATTAAGCATTGTACAGCTCCCCAGATTTGTAATAACACAGTACTTTACACCGTGTTTTAAATTGTGACTGCTGTAGAAGAACAGATGGAAGAGAGGGGTAGCTCTTTTATTTGAGGACAGATACACTGTATGTGTAAGCCTGAAGAAGGGAATTATAGTTTTAATTACTGTGGCCTAGTTAGTCAAAGTTAGTGAAACCTCCACCTATTACTTAGCCAGTAATGGACCTGCTTTGTCTGTATTAGAAGGACATACCAGATTTAGGTTCTCCTATGCTTATTAAGAGAAGTACACTGGACCTGGCTGGAATAGAGTTAATTTTTGTCATAGGGCAGCCAGTATGGTGCTGTGGTTTTGATTTTAGGCTGAAACAGTGTTGATAACATACCCCCTGTTTTTTCTGTGGCTAAACAGTGTTATACAGTGTTAAGGCCACCTCTGTTTTTCACTCTGCCCACCCCCCGAGGGTCAGGAGGTTGTGGCAGAGGGGAGCAGCCAGGACAGCAGACCCCAAATGACCAGAGGGGTACCCCGGCCATAGGTAGTCATAGCTTGGGGACTGCCTGGACATCAGTCTGGTTGTGGGAGGCAGTGAGCAAGTGTTTTGCATCACTTAGTTTTGCATTTTCACTTCTGCTCTTCCTTTTCTCTCCCCCCATCCTGCTGAGGTGATTGAGGGAGCAGTTATGTGAGACTTAGCTGCAGCCATGGTCAACCCACCACTAGGAGACACTAAATATGCGCAAGGTGTGTGCTGTAAGCTTCTAGGTTGTTAGCAGGATCCGATCCTGCTCTATTTGCTTACTGTTGTGGGAAGACTTGTTTTTTTGAGTGAAATATCTGATGTGGAGTGTTTAGGCACCAGTTCTAATTAAACATTTCTTTCAAATAAGTATCAGATTTTACACTCAGTGACAATAGCTGGTAGACTAGAAATCAGTTTGTAGAAGTAGGAGGTTATTGAACAAACTAATTACATCTTTATTTTGCACCAATATGGAGAACAGAGATTGAACCCCTGGTGGAAGGTGGATTTGCAAGAGCCATGCAAATATTTTAAGTCATTATCTGCTTGTGTATACACTTAATCATGATAAAAGTTGGGCTTCAAAGTTTGTCTTTTGGTTTCTAAATTAATAGTCAGACTCGTAAGGGTTGATTTAATCAGAGATCTCATAAGGGTTCAGCAGTGTGCATGTGTTAGTTTGCTTTGTCCTCAGCAAAGTTAGGTGTTTTTGCTATCTTCATTTTAATGAGAGATGTGTCTGTGTAACTATGCCTATGTATGTGCTTGAAAAAGTGGGCAATAGCATTTGGCTTTAGTGCTTTCAGCAGTTGACAGCAGTTGCTGTTTGTTATTTGTTCTTAAATGCAGTGGCAGGTTAATCAAATACCTGACAAGTTTCTTGTCAACACTACTGTGCTTTGTAGAGTCTGTATGCGTGCTTTTCTGAAGGATTTCTCGTGTTTGACTGTCAGAACACTTCAGAGATTTCCCTCAGTAACTTATCTTCTATTTATAACTGGAGTACAACTTATGTTCCAGTAAAATGGCTAATGATTTCATTTGCATCCGAAGAGGAAATTGAGGGGGAGTAGAGTCAGACATCAAAGCCCTCACATTGTAGTATTCCAATAATAAACACTGATGCACTCTGGCTTGCATTTTTTTCTTAAACAGATACTAATTTTCAAAAGTTTCATAGGTTCCTGCAAGCTTCTGTGTTGAGAAGGTGATGTCTTACTTAATAGGCCAGATTTGCAGTAAAGAGCTAGTTAGGTATAGTTTGGCAAATACCTGTAATCTCATGTGAAGAGGATTCCAGTTTATTTTAATTGCAAGTGACTTGAAGTTTGAGTATTTTTCCTTTGACACATGAGAAAATCCAGAGTATTCCTGAGGCATCGCTCTAGTAGATATTTTACTTGAGCATTTTTTTATCATTCACAAGTTTCAGGCATCTTGTTTTTATCTTTTTATTGGTTTTATCTTTTATTATTAAGTTTGCTGGTGACACTAAATGAGGAGGAGCTGTTGGCTGCCTGAAAGTCAGAGATCTTACAGAGAGACCTTAACAAATTAGACCAACTGTATGAAGATTAATGAGGGCAAGTGCTTATTGTTATGTTGTGAAGCTGCTTGCATCAATGTGCTGGAAGAAAAGACTTCAATTTTTTTTTTAAGTGTACCTTATTTTTAAGGTATAATCTAATAATTATGTGATTGAAGCTTTTAGGTTTGACTGAAAAAGTCAGGTGTCAGATTTGTTGGACAAATACTTTGTGAAATATGCTTGATATTAAATTAAGTATCTGTGGCATCAATTTTGCTGACTCTCACCCCATTCAAGAGATTCAAAATGTGTGTTAGTTGTTTCTTATAGAACTATGATGTTCCTAAACTACTAACTTTTAAGAGTTTTTTCTATCTAAAGAATCCCTAAACTTATTGCAGTAACTCAGTTACTGATTTTGATTTGCCTGAGATTTCTGCTCATAGTTGTGTTATCACAAAGAAGAGATTTACTTACCTGCAACAATATCAGGCAGTTTTTCTTTTAGCAATCAGTGGTTCCAACCAGCAGTTTTACTTTCTGAAAAGGATAGGAACAACAGAATCATGTGGAGGTGTTGGAAGCCAGTGTTCACTTACTGTTCTTTGTCCTCTCCTACCACTGTCAGCTGTTATCTCTATTTAATTCAAGAGGATGTAGTGTTTCTGTCATAGAGGAGTGCTGGTGATAGATGCATTTGGAATTCTTGAAATTAAGCTTTTGGGTCAACAGAAAGGATTGAAATTCTATGTTAAAACATAATTTATAATAAACCCTTTTGTTACACTTTTCCTATTCTTTCTGCTTATATTTAGTATTTTGCCTGTTTGGATTTGGGAATAGCTTTAAGGAGATGTGTTGTAGAAGTTCTTCAGGTGATGTAAGTGCTTTCAAAAATCCAAAGTAATACTAGTAGTTGTAGAGAGACTACATAAAGGAAACAGTATATTTAGATGGTTCTTGTCTTTTTTGGGAATATGATAGCCCTGTGCTTTTCAGTCTCTTCATTAAAATCAAAATACTTTTAGGTAGTGTTTGTTAGCAGCAGTCATAGCAGTGAAGCAGATTAGAGTTGTAAAGTTGCTTGCTACCCACTCTTAGGTTGGAGGTAGGATGCAAGAGGAAGGAAGCAAACATCTGACATGAAAACTGGGGCAGGTCACAGTTCCTAATAACTTAACCTGCTGCAGTGCACCTGGACAGTGTGTGCTGTTAGTCTTTTCCCTTCTGTCCTCCCCAGCTGTCTTTCTCTAGATAAAAAAACTACTACTTCAGAGAGGAACTCCTTGACTAAAAGGGGGACTGTTCTTTTGCAATTGTAAGTCCTTTGTGAAATTCAACTTGCCACAGCACATATGTCAAGATAAATTGTCTCTGCCTGCCTTTTGCAGTAGATTTCAAATGGGTGACAGACGACGATTTTAGATTATTATGTTCTGTCTGTGCTTTGTGTTAGCTAATAATAGGCTTGAAAGAACTTGCTATTGCTTCTGAGAATTGGAAAGGGATGCTATTGCTGTCCTGTCAGATTTAAATAATATAACTTTTTGATCATCAGGTTAATCACTGTCGAGGTCCAAAGCAGGGATCTGAAAGTAATGATGAATATAGCGCATGATACCTTAAGCTTTATGCTTTTTGTATTTTCTGAGCAGATTTTGCCCATGAATGGCTTCAGTACAGGTACACCAATAGCATACAATTATTTTTTTCTTGCCTCCAGTTCGTTATCCCAAAGACTAAGTGAATAGTTTTATCTGAAAGGATTCAGGTTGTGAAAACTATTCAGGTTTTGCATGCAGTTTGCCCATTGAAGTGTGGGCTGTCACTGAAAGGGGTGCTCTTGCCTTTTGCTGCCTGTCCCAGCCACATTCCTTCCCTTTCCCCTGTGTCTGAAATTTGTTCACCAGTGTGGTGCATCAGGTGAGGGAATTGACCATTAGCTCTCAGACATGAACACTTTCACATCTGGCTGACAACACAAATGCTGCTGTGGGCTCGAGAGAGAACAGCAATGTGCTTCCATGGAGTGAAAAAATACTTTGTCTTCAGCAGCAGCTCAGGCTTTGTTGGAGCTGTCTTGGGTTTAGTCCTCAAAGGGCTAAAAATGAAGACACGGGGGAGGATGTACCTTCTCTAATTACGTGGTTTTGTGCATGGATAAAACAAGATGTGATGACATTGACTGGAAAGGTCACTAAAACTGATATTAATCTTTCCAAGGAAAAAAGCGATATTTCAAAAGAGGTGCTTGTGCTGGCAAAACAATTAAACCCTAGGATGTCGTTTTGTCCTCAGTTTCTTTTCCTGCTTCCCCCCCCCAGTGTTTCTCTCTGCCACTTTTAGTACCTCTAAGAAAAGGTATATAATTTATGTATGTACAAAACGTGTGTCTTTCTCAGAATTGAGATAACTATGCAAAGTAAGCATGCAGGCAGATTCACCCTTCATGACACATGCGGTGTAAATGCTAGCCATAAGTAGGCTCTTTGTGCTATTCAACATGAAAATCAGGTCATATATAATTTATACCAGCAGATGACTCAATTTACCTTGTCTGATCCGACAGATGGCCTGAAATGACTTTGAAAGGTTTTTTTTCTAAGTTCCACATTCACTTTAATTAGTCTATCTCAGATGATACATCTCTTGACAACAGATTCTTCTTGTTTTCATTTGAACAGTAGAACTGGACCTTGTGTGTTTTACAGATCTCCAAAATGTATTTTTGTTATACTGGCATGTGTGTTTGGGGAGGGCAACTAACTGGACCTGGAGATAATTGTCCTCAGTAAGTTCCCATGATGCCAGCAATACTTTCTAGTCTGTCATCTGTGTTTTTTGAGAACATACCATAAAAATAGTATGCCACATATTGGAAAGAAGAGATAGCAAGAAACTCTTGTTTCGGAAAGCTCAGCACTTTTTTTGTATATAAACAAACCACTAGTTTTATGTTTCAGAGCTTTGGTATTGCTACCCTGACATAGTGTTTGAATGCCATCTGTGCAGAAGCAGTAAAAGTAATAACAATGTCCAGTGAGTTTGAGAAGTCTTATTTTTCTTATCTTGCATCATGCAAGTAGAGTCTGTTGAATTTTTTTTCTCTGAAATGCTCTTCTAATGGAGAACAGGGTACCTGTAAATTCAGAATTTAGTTTGCTGATGTGAAAGCTTTCTTTAACCTAGATTGTGCCTCCTAGCTGAGAAACTCTGAAGTTAGGGATTTCATGTCTATTGCCTAGACTGTGATATGTATTGCCTCAGAGCTGGGATTTCCAAACTCCTAAGGAGCAGTGATTGTTTATCTTTGCTTTCTGTTAATTTCCAGATTGGCCCAGCTGCCATGGCTGGAAAGGGTTAAAACATTTTATTTCTTCTGTCTCTACATGAAGTTTCAGAAATGGCATTATTTACTAAATTTCAAAGTCTTTTTTTTGTGTCTTTCATAAAAGAAGAATTTGGCATTTCCTGAGAACAGGAATTCAGGGTTTTGAGTAGCTGTAGTGATGTTCCTCCATTAGGAGGTTCCTTTCAATTGTTTGGTTTATTTCAGTTTGTTTACCATATGTCTTTTATTTTGCTTTTTAAATAGAGGGTGCTAGGTGAGGGTCTAAGGAATATTATCAAGTTTTAATGTAAAATGAAAAGGCTTTTGGTAAGAGAAGTAGACTGGGCAGTGTTACCAGTGATTATCCCAGGGAAGCTGTTCTGTTGTGGTTTTTCGTAAATGTAAATTGAGTCTGAGTCAGGGCCAAAACTTTGACCTAACACTGACCTGTGACACTGAATACGAGTCTGGGTCTGAGAACAGGCCTGAGGGGCCTGCTGTGCTAAAATAAAGAAATACTTTATTTTTGCTTTTTAGTGAGTAGGCTGTTGTAACCCACAAGTTATCTTCACAGACTATTACGTGACTTTTTAAGCTTTTTTGGAAGACTAATGAAGCTGATTTCCATTTGCAATGGCTCTGTGGTCTGCAAAGTAATCTGTAATAGCAGGAGACTCATTGAATTAGAATGCATTGGCTACAGTCAGTGTTCTGTAAACAGGTGGCCTTAACCAAGTTAAGTTAAACACCTCATATTTATTTAAATTATCGTGTGTGTATTTTGAAGCCCCAGGGTTGTATTCTGCAAGCATTTTTCCTTTCTCTTGAATCTGAGAGATTTTCATGGGTTTTTCACTCTTCCCTCCTCTTGCCTGATCTGTGCCAGGTATAGTGGAACTGCAGCTCACCTATTCTGAGTTAACTGAAGAAGCGGAGAGAGGATGTGTATCTCTTCTCTCTGGGAAGAGATTTTTAGAAACTGATGCATAAAACAACGTAACTAAAAGATTACCTGGCCTTTTGTACTCTATTTTATTGAGAAAGTTTTCTTTTTTTTTAATTAACTTCACTCTGTAATCCAAGATTACATGATTATATTCTCTCATTATTATATTACAAGATTATACTATCTGTCAATGTAGATGTAAAAGGACATCTGCAATTTAATTGCATTTTTTGCACTGTTACTGCTGGGTGGCTTTTAATTGGGAAACAGAAAATAGTGGTGTTTGTTCTGTGGGTTTGGTGATTTTTGTGGGTGTTTTTGTTGTTGTTTTTGTTTGTTTCAAATATAGCTAGTGTAACAGTGGCCTGAATGCTGAGTAGAGCAATGTGAGAGTGACTACTCTGTGAAGGTTGGCTGTTCTGTGCTTATGTGAAATAATTTTTGAAGTTTTTTGCAAGTCTTAAAGCAGCCTTGATCGTGTAAAAATCAATAACATACTTGGCACCAAATACCTTCAGGCACATCTGGTCGTGTTAGTCTTGTCATTCTGATTTTTTACATACTTATTAAATTATAGTGGTTATTGCTGCAGTGCCTTACTGGGTCAGAGATAAAGAGTTAGCCCTTTTTAAGGGAAAAAAAATAATTTAAAAATAATCTTTGAATTACAAAATCTCTCGAGTAACTTATGGATTTAAAGAGGCAAGGTAAAAGCAGGAAGTGGAAGGGAAGGTAGTTTGGGTAATTCCAAGGCACAGAGCCTTTGTTAGGCAACCGACTATTTTAATACATGAGAGTTTCAAGTGTTTAATGGATAACTGAACAGGAAGACCTGTGTGAGCTGGAAGTTGGGTAAAAGGAATGGAAATAGGAGAAAGTGAATAGATGCCGCAGGAGGTGGTGGGAAGGAAATGGCCTAATGAACATGGATTTTGAATAACTTGTTCTTAAAGCAGAAAGAGGATCTTTAGCTCTGTGCTTTGCCATGCCTGTGTGGAAAGTCTGAGCTTTCAAAGTTAATATGAAAGTTTTTGGTGTAAACTTTATTCTTATTTCCCTTTATGCTTGTCTAGCAAAACTAGTTTTTATCTGAAAGTTTCTAGGTCAGATCTGATGAAAAATGCTGTGTTTGTGTAAATAAACATGACAGTTGTAAACATTCTTTTGATCTTTGAGTCATTGTAGATTTAAAATTTTGTGTTGCAAGCTATTCATAGCTTAAAATGCTATTCTGGTGTGATTGCTGTCAGATAAAAATAATTTCCTGCTTTGTAAGATTTCCCCCCTGCTGCGTAGCAACTTTAATGAAATAAGTATTTCTTTGAGTTAGGAAGTTTATAAAACTATAGGACTTGAAAGAAGATGGATAAAATGAAAATATTCAGTGTTATATTTGTGAGAAAACTACTGCTGTTTAAAAGCATTAAATAGTGGAATGAGTTGCATTTATAAATAGTGGTGTTTGATCTTCAGTCAACTGTTTTGAGACTGTTAGGTGTTTAGAATAACAGAACAGTGTTAAAAATCACATCCCTGTCTTGTTCCATAAGCTGTAAGGAGAAATGGCCAGGTGGTGTTCAGGGAATGACAATTCCTCCAGTGTACACCGACTTCAGCTGAGTGGGAGCTTCCTGGTCCATGTTTGGTTTACAGATCAGATCCATTGCTGTCTGTCAAACTTCATTATCAATCTCGGTTTTTAAAGGATTTTAAAAAAACTTTTAGCTCCCTGTAAAAACAGTTGAATAGAAACAGAGAAAAGAAATTGGCCATTGACTTTTCTAACCTGTGAGCTGACTTCATTTACCTCCTTTTAGACCTTGTTTGCTTTACAAATAATAAAGTGCATTATTCTCTACTGCCATTCTGCCCCTCCATTTAATAATAATATTATTATTATTATTATCATCATCCACCCTTTGTTTCTCTTTTGTGCACTTTTTTCTAGTTATGCTGTATGCCATTTAAAGTAGGTGTCAAGAGGGTGTTTGCAGTGTTGAAGATAAGTGTCTCCTATTCAGTTCCATGTAATCCAAGAAGTATGAGTTAAAGGATGAGTTAGACTGTTGTGTGCTAAACTGATGTTCTCTGAAAATTCTTTTGATTGTCTGGTATCTTTGCAGTAGGTATCAAAAACAATCAGTTCATCCACCTGAACAATCTGGAAAGATAAGTTTAATTGATTAAAGAATGCTCAGGATTACACACTGTTATAAAATATCTCCTTTCTAACTCTGTTAGTAGCAGTGCAATCTCTGTGTATGGAAATAAGATGTTCCTTCTCTAGAGGATCACCTGCAAACTCATTTTAGCAGGAAAAAAAGGGAAAAAAAGAAGATGGTGACACAATATGTATTCTCATGACTTTAATGTCATCTAACCCACCAGAGCAAGTGGTTCCATTTATGAAGAATATAATCTCCTTGAGCAGTCTTCCAGGATCACTTGATTAAAAACTGTTGGGTTGTGCAGTCTCAATTCTCGGAGGTTTCCAAGTCTTACTTGAATAGAACCCCGAGCAACTTGACCTGAGTGCAGCAGGAGGCTGGGCTAGAGATCTCCTGTGGTCACTTTGAACCTGAATTATTTTATAGTCCTGTATTTCTCAACAACCCACAGCCTATGGCCATCTGTGTTGATTAACCACTGGGGCAGAGGAATTTACATCTGGTAATTACTGCAGGGAGTGGTGTAGTTAATGTCGTTTCATTGAAAACTAGTAATTTAAAAAATAAATTCAGTTTTCATGACTGAACAAAGGGGAAGAAACATCAGCACTTCAGTTGTTTGCATAATAGTATAATCCTTTCTGTGAATTGAAAGAAGTATAAATTTGTTGTGCCTGTGCGTTTGTGCAGTAGATTTTTAGTTTGCCTATGTGTTGTCTGATTTCAAAAATTATTATGTAAAGAAACTGATTGGAAATAGAAAGTGGGAGTTATATCTCTTCCCCCTCAAGCAAATACTGCACTTTATCATGCACGTTATTTGGCGAAGAAACGTCTGGTGCCAACCAAAATCTTAATTACAGTATGGCAGTACAGGAGTAGCTGATACTTGCCAAGTGTCAACACTTGAGTGGAAGGCTGATTAGATAACTTCTCAAATGCCTTTCCAACCTTATATTTATGGCGTTTTAAATAAATATCTGTGGCATATTTCAGCAATTACTTTACAGATTCAGGGCTTTTGTAGACTTTTCAGAAGTATTGGTCATCTATATAATACAGCTCTTGAAAATGGGTAAGTGGGAAGTGGAAGCAAGTATTACCACATTCTTGGAAACGTGTACTTGATGGCATTAGTTAGGGACTGGTTTGTAAGTTGAGTGCACTTAGGATGTGTGTGTCTTGTATCTCTATATGTTGGCAGGTTTTATCTGCAAATAGAATAAAGTTGAATTGCTCTTGATTTAAGCTCATTTTTGTTATTGGTTAGGATAAATTTTATGAAAGGGAGAACTCTTTTGCCCCATCCCCCCACACCTTCTCTTGTTTACAGCACCTTTCTCTGAAGTATCTCAAATATTTTCAGAATATTTTCAGAAGTGCATCACTAGAGGAGTTTTGGAAGCGCTTTATGGATCATACCAAGTGTTTCTGCAGACATTTCTCAAAAAACAAAACACGTCTCAATGATTTTGTTTTGTCTTAGATACTCAAGTATTAAAAAATGTGCGAGAACACCGTTGGCTAATCTGTAGGTAAAACAGAATTCTTTTAAAAAGATTTTTGGGGTCACAAGTGTTGAGCAATGGAGTACAAAAGTCAATGCATGTATTTTTCTAGATACTAATCAGTGAATGTAGTGGATTAAATCCTCTCTTCTCCCATTTAAGCTGACAGCTATCAGTGCAGAAATAGAGATAAAAAAGCATGGTAGGTGTGATATGTTTCATAGAATAAATGTGTTTTGCAGTTTGTATAAGAACTATATGCTTCAAGCTTTAAAAATACATGTTTTCAAAGGATTTAAATGACAAAGAAGTAGCTATTCCAATTATTTCTTTAAAACCTTTTGTCTTTACTATATTTAAGCTAAAAAAAATCAGTTCTGTGATTGGCACTGATTGCTACATTTTTGTTTCCTGTATACTCTTTAGTTTACTTAATATCCATTTTCAAGTTATTGTTGCTTTGTCACTGCCATGGTCTTTTTGTATTTAAAATCATGTTAATGTTTCTCATTAAACTCTGATGAGTCTGTGATGCCAGTAAAGCCAAATGCTTGATGTCTTAAAAATGCAGGAAGTTCATTTTGACCATATATAAACTACACTTCATACATCACAGTTCTTGATATCACCCTCTTTCGTTCTGTATCATTTTCCTGATGTTTCCCTGTTCTTCAAACAGCAGAGACTTGAGTGTCAAAACTAATAGGGGAGATGAGTCTGTTCCTCCTTCATGTTTTCAGGGCAGGAACTGGTGACTAGTGATGCCACTTTAGAAGTGTATGAAGACAGGAGAACTGCTTAGAGAACTCAGTGAGCCCCTTCTGCTGTTTGCTTTCAGGTGGAGATGGAGATCTCTTACTGTGTTTCATTCTTCACAGGGTTACACATCTTTCTGGAATGATTGCATCTCCTCAGGATTGCGTGGCTGCATGTTAATCGAATTGGCATTGCGGGGGCGTCTTCAGCTGGAGGCTTGTGGAATGAGGCGTAAAAGTCTGTTAACAAGAAAGGTAAGTGGAGGAAAATGATCACATTTACTTGTGTCACGCTTCAGGCAATACACGTGCTCTAAATTGCAGCTGGTTCTAAGAAAAAGATTTGATTTTTTTTTTTTTTTTTGCTTTACGTGAGAATAATGATTCTGAGTAGTGACCTGAGTTGGATGTCCAAAGTTGGAAAGTGTTTCAGCAGTGAGATGAAGTGCCTTGGAAAATCTTCAGTACTTGTTCTGTGCTCCTGTTTGTTCCTAATAGTGTTGGGAATCTTGCACCAATCCCAATTGCCCACGGGAATCTTGCCCGTGGGCAGTGGCTCTGGCCAGGGTGAGGTGGCAGCAGTTACTGTGGGGAGCCAGAAGCACCAGCTGTGATCTGCTGTAGGAACTGGATTTTGCAATGCTGGTGGGATGTGGGCTGATGCTGAAAGGAAGGGATAACTGACAGCCTGCCAGATGTGTCCTGTAAGCCAGCAGTTCTGGTCTACACAATGCTGCAGTTTGTGCCTGCAGTGCATGGGAAGGAAGCCATCCTTGTACCTGGGGCCCCTGAGAACACAAAAATATATGCAGTTTAAACATGTGACTGGCGTGTTAAATTGGTTGTGCTCCCTGACTGTTAAAATGGCCACATTTCTAAGGTCCTTTATTGAATTAGGCTGAATATTTGAGGCCTTTATATATTACTTTTACCACTGGGTTTTTCCTTTGTACAGAATGTGCAAAGTGACAGTCTTTGAAGAATTTTTACTTCATCAGCATTAGAGGATACTGGTAAAATAAGTTTATTGAAAACATGGTCAAATGTTACCTGTCCACCACAAATAAATTCTCTTATGGCACATGTCCCGGTCAATATTATCTTTTGCTAAATTTTAAGGAAAGCTTGTGCATTCCCCAACCTTCTCCCAGCTTCCTCCACTTCAGAAAAATTGAAGCTCTGTTCAGACAAACAGCACCTTCTTCTTTTAGCCCCATTTAAGCATATTCAGCATTGATTAGTTTGCACAGTTTTTTTCCTCCAGAGCTTTTGGCTTCTTAGGCATTCAGTAATGTTCTTTAGGAGTTATTTTCGGTCTGTGCAAACCTTGTCAGTTCTGCCTACTTGAAATATTAACTGTGGAGTTGTTGGGATTTTTAGGAAAATGGAAAAATAACCTGTGTGTATATTCACTAAAGAATACAGGCAAAATTATTTGCTCCTTTTGTGATGGTCCAGGTTGTGTTTGGGTTTTGTTTGTTTGTGGTTGGGTGTTTTTTGTTAAAATTTTATCGTGTGGTTTTGTGGTTGGGTAGATGTGTTTGTTTAAAGTGATCTCAAAGCTACCTAATATTGGAGGTTTTCTTCTTTCTGCTGTTGTATCTTTTTTTTTGCAGGCAGAAGGATTCTGTGAAAAAGTTGTTAATTAAAAATGTAAATGAAGACTGCTGAAGTATTTTCCTGAAAATAAAATCCCTAATTGCGACACCTCCTTCAATTTAGAAATAATTCTTGTGAATGACTTGTGTTGTTTTGTACTTTATTTGAAGTTTTCCATTAACACCAAATTTCAGTCTTGTTTCTCTGTTGGTTGGATCTAAGTGCCTCAACTCTGTCCTCCTTGTCCTGCTTCTGCAGGCTTTGCTCCACTTGCCCTTGGCTTTGTCTGTGAATTAAATACTGTGCTTAGTAAGTGGAATGAGCTGTCTGATAATATATCTGAGGTTGTGATTCCCTGGCAATACTGTTTCCTGTAGATTCTGCCTCTCAGGAGATCCTTCTTTCTCCTTGCTCCAGGTCCGTCTTTGGATTTAGTGGGAAGATGAAACCTTGAGACTCAAAGCTTTGATTTGTGAATCAAAACCCTGCATCTTCAAGCCATGGTCTGAAGGCAGGATTTTAGGCTTGGGTTACTTCAGCCCATGCTGCAACTGGGAAGGGTAGCCCTGCCCGTGTGAAGAGACTTATTGGAGTCTCTCTCAAGTTGTTATTATTCTGCACAGCCTTGCCAGGTAACCCCTCTGGCTGAAAACAAGTTCACTTTGATCAGTTTAGTTTTTACTTGAAGTACTCTCTTGACCTTGTCATCAGGCACAGGTGACACTGCTGGCATGGGAGATGAGATGCAGGCAAAAACAGGGTAGAACCAGTTCTTTGGACAGTAGTGTGGGTTTATAACCAGCCAGCTGTGGCCTTGATCATACAGTTAACTTAGAAGAATGGTAATGATTTCCACTTCAGGCCTTACATCAAGTTGATCTTTGCTCATAATATTTTGCAGTGTTTAAGACAGAACTTCAGAGTGGATTGAGATGCATTAAATACATGATGGAATGCCATAGACAAATAGAGAAAAGAGTCCATAAGGACCTGGTGGGCATTAGTGAAACTTTTAAAATGGATAAGGTATCTTATACATTGCAACATCCTTATAAATTTGGCTTAGGAGTATGTAGACACTGCATCATTTTGGAGTTCTGTCTACTGGGATCAGTTTTAGAAACAAATAATTGAATGTTGAGGTTTGCAAATGGAAAATAGAAAATGGTACTCTACATTGCCTCACAGCTTCTGAAAGCAAACCAAATCAACAGACTTATTAAAAGCAAAAATTATCCCAATCCTTGGCAGATTTACTTAAATATTTTATTGCTAGCAATTATGAGCAATTCATGTGTGAGTGAATTTAACAATGAAGTTAACTTAAAAATCAACACAAAAAGGGCTTAATCTTTAGCTTTGCTGAATTGCAAAACTGCATTGTAAAAAACACAAATTAAATATTCTGTATAATCGAAATTTTCTCAGTAGATAAATACCAGGGAAATCTAATACCTGATAAATCACTGAAAAATATGAATAAAGAGATTTTTTTTTGAAGTCAGGCTGCATCATCTCTGAAGAACAAGGATCTTTGCTTCTTTGTCTACCTTAGCCCCCCTTGTGGATGCTTACTCTTCTGTGGTGGTTCAATTCACAAGACTCCCCCAAACCCACTTGATTTCCCACTCTGAAGAGAGTTAGTCAAGAAGGATTCATCACTAAATCCTTCAAGAAAGAGCAGATCAATGAAGACAAAGAGGTGTCTGGGCTGCTGCTGCTGTTGCCTGTCTCCATGTGCTGGGAAGGAGAGGGAAGAGAAATATTATGGGAGTGAACTGAAATACTTTTTTATATGAGGGGAAGGATAATCAGAAGAAACCAATGTGGATATTCAGTGTAGCAGGGGAGTGAGGAGAAACAGTGTTCGGCTGCAGAGAACTTGGTAAACTTGGAAACAAAATAGCTGTGCGTTGTGGCTTCAGAAGAGCTAAGGGAGTCAGTCCTGAATTAAATTGAGACCCCTGTGCTCCTAACAGCTCTTTCCTATAAATTCCTGTATATTTAGGCTCCTGTTGTCATGATGCATTATATTCATGCTGGCTTCTTAAACTTCTTTGCAGTGGTAGAAAAAAGTATTTTAACTCCCAATAAGCAAGGGAAGCTATTTTCTAAAGCTAAAAAAAAAATCTTTTTCTTATATCCTAGACTTTTATTTATTTATTTATTTATTTATTTTTTAAAAAAAGCATTTTTAATCTTTTCAGTGAGGTTGGTTTGTTTATTTTTAAGAATAAATCAGGTTAAGAAGATGACTTCACATTTTACCTGTTAAAATGAGATGGTGAGTACCAGGTACCAAGTGCAGAAGGATGGAGAGGTCCATTGTAACAGGTTACCGTGAAACTAATCATATGAGACACTTCAAAGAAACTAAAATACTGCTGGAATGTCAACTTTGAAAAGAAGTAAAGATGACTAAATTGGCTGGGTTTAGGCTAATTATTAAAGGAATATCTGAAAAGTGCCTGTTAATATCTGCAGTCTTGCAGCTAAAATCCTAGCTTGAAGTGTACTCCTGATGAAAGAACAGGCACTTCCAAAAGTTCGAAATCTTGGTACAAAACTGGAAGATGTGTAATATAATTATATGTGGTCAATAAAGGTTTTGAGTGATGCTGTGCGTGCTTGTAAATCAGAAAGATAAATATCTGTTGTTGTGTGCTTAGTTTCAAATAGGGATTGTCTGGATTTAAATGCAGATGTGTTCTTAAAACAGAATATCTGAAGTCTGTGTTGGAGTGATCTCCAGCTCCCCAAAATGGAGACCTGGACAGTATCTCATGAGTCCATCTAATTTGGATGCAGTAGCAGATAGTGAGGTTTCTCTGGTCCCTCCTTGGCAGATGTTTAGTCTTAAAATTCTCCATTGCTGAATGCAGTTCAACAACCAGGTTGTTTTAACTACCTGATGAAGTTTTTGAGAGTATGTCCTGCATCTTTTGTATTTCTAGACTAAGCTGGTATCTTTTATATTTACCAAAGTAGGCTCCCTAAACTTCTGTTTGTTTCCCTCTTTGTAAAAGTAACTCTCTTTTTAGATCTAAATAAACTTCATTCATTTTAGCTTGGCATTATGGACTGGTTCATTCTTGCTGATTTTTTTTGAAAATCTTAGTTTCTTGATTTTATATAGACCACCTAAATTGGAAATAGCATTCCAGCTATGACCTGTTAGGTAGTCACAAAGATCTCTTCATCAGTTTTATTTTATCCTGTTCACTTTGTACACTTCTGTACATTAGCTGGGGATCATCTTGCCTTGGTTGAAGTTGTCTTACCATTGCTACTCATTTCAGTGTCATCAACAGACCCTATGAAAATGCATTGCATTCCTCTATTGTTTGTAGGAACGATTGTTGATGTATTAGTTTTTCTGTCAATGACCTGTTATCTTTTACCTGATGCTTATGAAGTGCTAACTTGTAAAACTACTTCAGTTGCCAGATTATAATTATTTTAATAAGTGCTTTGAAATGGTAGTAATTCTTCTGTTAATAAAGAAAGATAGATTTGATTTAAGCATGTTGACCTGGGCTAGCTTAATCTGTAAGTTTTCATTTAGTGCTCCTAATTTTCCCGCCAGGAAAGAAATTGTATTTTGGCTGGTTTATAGTATGACGTATACTGATAAATAAGCAGTTACTCAAATTCTTAAATTTTATTGTATTATTCTAATTTATTGTATTCTGAATAAATTTTTTGGTTGTTCTCTTGTGCTTTCTTGAGGGAACCCCCAAATAATTTTAGAAGTTATTAAATAAAAAAATGAAATAACATTTATTGTTGCATATTAAGGGGTTTATTAGTACATATGTATGGATTTCCCTAATACAAATGTTTTTACTGTTAATGAGTGGAAAGGTGTTATGGGGCAGTATGTTCTTCAGAGTTGTAAAACTTACAGATGTTACCTTGAACCTATTTTTATCCATTAATATGTGGAAGCAGAAAACTAGTTTTTGTGCTTTTCCAGTTTGTAATTTTTTTATTTTCACAAGACCTAATTGTTTAGCTGAAGTATTTTGAATAACTTGACTTGAAGCAGTAAAATAGACTGCCATCAGAGACTAATTTAAGAGTGTGTAGTGTACTTTGTTTTGGGGAGCTAGCAAACGACCTGGCTGGGTAAGTGATTTATTTTCCTTTTAAAAATTAGGTTATAAGTGTATTATTAATATTACAGTTTTAGTCCATTACGATTAATTTAAGTTACAGATAATGTCAAACTTAATATATCCTTGAATTAGAGCCTTTTTTTTTTTTAACAACTAGAGTTTGGGGGTTTTTTTTAAGTTGTGTATTCTTAAGAGGTAGCTCCTTATTTTTTAAAAATGTCCTTGCTTTTCATAACAGGTAGATTTTTTTTAATTGATGGGTGTTTTTGTCATGAATTAAGTCAAAATACTGACTGCATTTTATTCTGTCCTAGGTGATTTGCAAGTCAGATGCTCCTACAGGGGATGTTCTGCTTGATGAAGCTCTGAAACACATAAAAGAGACCCAGCCTCCTGAAACAGTACAAAATTGGATTGAACTGCTTAGTGGTAAGCTTGGACATAACGTATTTGCTTTTTTTATCCCAATAAAGCTAATTATCTGGCATCACTAGAGATTATATTGTAAGGTTTTTTGAGAGAAAGTATGCAAAAAAGTTAATTAGTCTGTCCTCTAGGGTAGTCTCTTGTTGATTGTAACCTTTAATCAAATATAAGTAACTGTTGCTTTTGACTTAACTTGGTACAGAAAGGATCTGTATGGAAGTGTCAGAGGACATCTCAACTCGGTGGAAGAGGTGCCTTCCACTGACTAAAGTAAATCAGGACTGCACCCTGGAGATGTAACTGCCTTTCTGTGTATTTGGAAGTGAGGGTTAGTGGAAGTTTGGAGCCTAAGTATGTGGATTCAGTATTTGGATCTTTGGATAAAGAAGGGAGATAAGGAGCTCATAGCTCAGACGTAAAAACTGAGGGTGATTTGGCCGTTAGTCATAAAGAAACAGTAGTCAGGAGTTCTGTTTTTTCATTAACTGAAGAAATGTGATAAATATTTAAAAATGTTAGTCACCTCTTGATGATCAAAACAAAGTCTTCAAGGTGAGTACTTTGCACAGAGCTCTTCCTGTAAAGCTGGTAAGTTGTTGCACAAAAAATGAAATGCCAATTATCTTAGAATAATTTGGGTTTGGGTTGGAAGGGGCCTTTACAGGCCGTTTAGTCCAATCTCCCTGTAATTAGCTGGGACACCTTCCACTAGGCCAGGGCACTCAGAGCCCCATCCAGCCTGACCTTGGATGTTTCCAGGGATGGGGCATCCACCACCTCTCTGGACAATCCGTTCTGGTGTTTAGTGCTCTCGTTGTAAAAAACTTCTTCCTTGTATCTAATCTCAGTTGACCTCCTTCACTTTAAAACCATTATCTCATGTCCCAGGCCATGCTTAAATGTCTGTAGGCCCCCTTTAAGCACTGAAAGGCTGCAGTAAGGTTTCCTTAGAGCCTTCTTTTCTCCAGGCTGAACTGTGGACAGAATTGATCGCCAGTGTTCGTCCACTTTCACAAAACATGTAAAATGCAGCTTCCTTGGAGTAGATAAGAGCTGTACTTCAGTTGTGCAAAGAGGAAAACAAACATGTTTTGTCAACAATGGAACTGGGAGGTCTGGGGTAATGAGATTTGGGAGTTTGCCCATTTAAATCTGTCACTTTTTACAAGCAGTAAGTAAGAGCTGCAAAGATGAGCGAAATCTTTCCACCTTGCTCTGCTTTCTTGTTTTCTTTGTTCTTTCCATTCGTCCTGCACCACCTTGAACAGCCTTCCTTGTGTACCAGTTCATTCTCAGGTTCTTGCCTTCCATCCTCTCCTGCTCCTTGGCTGTCAGGCAGCGGGGAGACAGGACTACAAAGCAGCTCTTGGCAGGAGGGGGCATGGCTGCTGCAGAGCCTTGCAGTTCAGTTCTCACTCAGCTCCCCTTCACTTTTACATCCTGCAAAGCCAATTCATTTTTCTTGTCCCAAATATGTAATTTGTGCTGACATTTCACCTTCTTTCCCAGTGCAGAGCGCATCAAGTTAGGGCTAATTCAAAAAAGGTCGGCTAATGAATGAACGGCGTTGTAGGCTTTCTTTGAGCTAAGCTAAAGTTTTTCTGACCCCACTGAGCTCTGTCTCTGGGAAGACAGTTATCATCAGTGCTGTGGCTAAGGCTTGAATCAATCATTTTTACTTACATATGGTTATTAATTACTAATTCTTGGATGGCATTAGTGTTCTTTGCATTTCCTGTGGTTTAGAGGACTGTCCTTTGAAGAAAAATATTTGTGTGGGGTTTTTTTGTTTGTTAGTTTGTTTTGGGGGTTTTTTGTTCGTTCATTTCTTTGGTTTTGTTTTCTTTTATTTAACAAATTCATAAACTCTGTTAGAATTTTGCTTTAGGGCCCAGGTCCATCCTGGAAAATAGCTACTTTATCTGTAATTATCAGCAATGTGGAGAATGCTGCTTGAAGTTACGGTTCAAAGCCATCATGGGAGTATTTATATGGATGTGTAAGGTGAAGTTTGCCACGCCCATGTTTATAAGATAGCCTCTAAGGGGAGCAAGTGTAGGGAATGCAGAAGCTGGGATCAGAATGTCACATTTCCTCTAGATGTAGCAAACATCTGTCTGTGTAATTGAGGAGCTTGGTCACAAGGTGTCACCACAGCACTGACTTTGGTCCACATGACAAATGTAGAAAATCTAGGAAATAGTCTTTGCCATGTGAAAGGTAGTAAGGAAACTACTTTTTTGTGTTTGGATGATCCAGCTGAGGAATCACATTCAGTGACGTGTGGGATATATAGGGACTTGTGCAGTCCAGGCCTGGATGGATTCTCTGCTTGTCACTCTGCAGTTGGAATCACCTCATGTGTTTATTTAACTTGGCTGTTACTTGGATACAATGTATGTCACCCTCCATCACCTTGAAGTCATCAGTGGTTTATGCTTGTTGTTGTTGTAATTGTTACTGTATGTTAACCAATAAATTTTTTAAAAGCTTGGTGTAAAAATTCTCATATCATTTGTAGAAAACCTCCATCTGTGTAAGAAATACTTAATGTTCTTTCTTACCTCTTAAAATGCATAGTGCACACACCCACTCCACACATACTCACACGGAGCATGTTCACTGTTTCATCAGGTAGAGGTAGGAAAGAATAGAAGAATGGAAACCTGAAGAAATAAAGAAATGCACAGGGTGGGTGTGCATGATCCTACCTGTGTGGCAAAAGAAAGGCAGTGACACTTCTTCCAGTCTCTGAAATGGTAAAAGGCGGGATACAGACAAATGCACAAGACTGTAGGGGGATGCTTGGTTTTATTTTTATTATTAAAAGTAAGCTCTTTCTTTGTGACTGGTTTGGTTTTTGTTTTACGAGACTGCTTTCTCATATCTTTAATCAATATGTGGCTTAGCCAACGTTTCATCCAAACTTTAAATGTACCCCAGAGTTCCTCCAAGGAGGCTCTCCTGGTTTCTGTCTCTGTGCCTGTTTCTGGGTAGGTCAGGGCTCAGAGAAGTGCTGACAGGAGCACAGTGTTGTAGTGTAATACTCAGCTGTATGAATTTGACAGCTCCTCCTTCACCACAGAGTGGGAAAAAAATCACTGCAATAGTACAAACCTTGTCTGACTGTTGTGGGTTTTTTGCCTTTTTAGGTGAAACATGGAACCCACTGAAGTTGCACTACCAGCTACGAAATGTCCGTGAACGATTAGCCAAAAATCTAGTGGAAAAAGGTGTACTGACAACAGAGAAACAGAACTTCCTTCTTTTTGACATGACTACCCACCCTCTCACCAACAACAACATCAAACAGCGCCTCATCAAGAAGGTTCAAGAGGCAGTTCTTGACAAATGGGTGAATGACCCCCACCGCATGGACAAGCGCCTGCTGGCACTGGTGTACTTAGCCCACGCTTCGGATGTCCTGGAGAACGCTTTTGCCCCCCTCCTGGATGAGCAGTATGATTTAGCCACAAAGAGAGTGCGGCAGCTTCTGGATTTAGACCCTGAGGTTGAATGTATGAAAACCAACACGAATGAGGTTCTCTGGGCTGTTGTAGCAGCTTTCACAAAGTAACTGCGTTCAGACTGAAGTGTTCTCTCTTCTTTCATGTAAACCAGTTGTTTCTCTTCTATTGACTATTCATGTTTTCTGTCATTTGTACCTTCTCACATGATAAATTGACTTTTGTTTAATGGGAACTATAAGTTGGTGTATTCCCTACTTCTCTGTCTATCTGTATACAGGATTCTGCTGGTACAAGAGACTTTCCTGTTTGAAAACAACAGAAAAAGAGTTAACTGCCATATTGGCATTCCATTTCCTATTCAGTTTGAATTCTCTTAAATACTCTGTTTAATTTTTCACCTTGTTATTGAGATGGTTTAAGTCACCAAAGCTCCATGTTGAAGTGTCTGTCAGGACATTTTATACACAGATGTTTTCAATTATATCTAACAAAATTACTTTAAAAGCAGAAATGCCATTAAGCAGCTTTGTCAATAGTTCCTGTAAAATGCCCCATACATTTTACTTTCCATGCAAGTCTCTTGTGTACTTATATTTTCATTAGAGCAGTAGCTGAGTCATAAGGCTAGTGTAGAAAGGTCCAATTGTTTCATTAACCAGTTTTGTGAGGGGATACATTCCATTATATTGTATATATAGTTCAAATTGTATATTAACAACTGCCCCATCTTAGTATTTTGCAAGACCTACTTACTTGTACACCTGGTGCCCCTTATTTGCTGTCAGCCATTGCCATTTGATGCAAAGAAAGGCCTCCTGCAAAGGTCTTGTATGTGAAAGCTGTTTGTTTCCAGAGTTTGCCATCCAGGTATTCTCAGTCTATGCATTGCCTTTGAAAATTAGTGAATGGAAAGAGACCGCTTTCTATTGTTGTTTGTACTTTTTTCTTTCCTTCCCCATCTCTATGGAAGAGGCTCGTGACCAGTACCATTCTTAAGTGCAGTTTTAAATTTGTACACAAATTAATGTTTGTCTCTTAAGCCTCAAACTATTTTACACTTTAAAGACAAAAAGTCAGTCCTAGCAGGTGTTGCATGTAAATGGTTAGCAAGTAATGACTGCAGTTCAGACAATTCAGATTTCTGTAATGGGACGCTCTGCTATATTTTAATTTTTATATATACAATTATGCTGATTAGCACACTACTGTAAAAAAAACCAAAACCTATATAAAACTTTGGCTTTTTAAAATCTGCTGCCTCTTTGCTACTGCTTGTTATTTCCCATTGGTTTCACAGTGTAAATATTATGCATTGAAAAAATTAGGCATTGATTTATTTTTTTTTCCTCATAACAATGCAGATTTATAGTGGGGCTTACAGGTGTTTAGAAACATTTTTGGTTAATATTCAGAGCAAGAATACTAGATGGTGTATAACTGTAGAGTTGAAATTTAAGGGATCCCTTAATCTGTATACTAGCTTTTTACCTACAGTAAATAAACTATGATCTTGAAAGTGCCTGAAACAGAGTAAGCATGTCACTTTTATTTTTTGTTGCTAATTAGAAAGGTTTTATTGCCTAACTGAAAGCTGTAGTTAATATCCTTCTTATTAGAAAGGGAGAATTTATATTAAGTAGTTCAGACTGACTCAATCAGTGGTGTCGCTCGGATCTGCAGGATTCATGGCTGGGGCAGACTTCAGTTAATTTGTGAGTGTGCAGCTGTGCCTGCCATGGGTAGATCTCTTCTATCTTGAGCACAACTCTACAGCCTCATCTGTGACTGGACTTCCAGTTTTGCACTTCATTTTCAATCATTTAGATGCTTAAGTAGTTGACACTAAAACACAACTTATATTCATCATACCTATATAACCTTTTTTAATAAAGGTTTTTACAACAGGTCCTTAACTCTTAATGGCACACTGTTCTTTCAGTTCTTAATGCTGTTTCTTTAGAAAAATGAAATTAAAAAGTATATTGTAAGATATTTCAAATTCTGGTTTACAAATAAAAAGACAGTGTTCTCTCACTTGTAAGATGCTGTGTTTAAAACTTTGAGGAGCTTGGGCATGAACTTGGGACACTGTTTTTTAAACATTTCAAACCATGATTGCTTTAAGTGGATGAAAAATGAAAATTGCAATGTTGCTCTTATATTGGACAGCTTACAGCAGCTTACTTTCTGTACTTGGTGTTATATGCTAACTCACTGCTTTCATTGTCTCTCTGTCCTGTGATCCACTTTCTTATTTTCTGTTCCTCTTTGAGAGAAGAAAAAAGTCTTTAGGTGGAAAGGTCAGAAAGATAGTGCAAGTTCCATGCACAAAACTTTTAAAATGGCTTTGAAAATCGAAGCTACTTGAAACATGCTTCAGACTGAAAGTACCATTCATAGTCCTTTTTCTGGCCTCTCATCTTCCTTCTGTGAGTATTTTCCTTGTTCCTGCTGATTTCAAGTTTGGTTGTGGGGGATATTGGAGTTTTATCACCCTTACAGGGTGATAAACCAATATGGTTTAAAAGAAGTCATGCTTTAATCCCCCCTCTCAAAAGATGATTTGGGATTTTTTGACTTTTTTTATTTCCACATAGGGGATAACTGCACACAGTATTTATCAGCTTTATTTTGCTTAAAGATAGTACCTCTGACCGTGATGGGGAGAGTTGGTGCTGGACATGTCAAAGAAATGTGATGTAAGCAACAACGGGTTTGTGAAGAGCCACAGTGTCTTTTGCTGAACCCCCTGTTGTAAGCCCGGATGTGCAGGGGAAATAGATGAGCTTTTGGAGTCTTGAGTCCTATGTTGTGCTTCAAAAAGCCCAAAGCCTCAAGGAAGGTAAGTTTGGTAGGTTAATAGGAACTGATTTAGCTGACACGGTTGCCTTCATTCCTATTTCAGGATCTACTAAAAGGGTTAAACATGGGAGACTGCTTTGTTCTGCTGAAATTTAGGTGTCCTTCTACCTGTTAGCAGCTACTGCAGCTCATGGAAACCTGATTTCCAGACAGCTGTTTGCTCCAAATCCTCAGCTCTCAGTGGCTGCTTGAAGTGAAGACTGTTATCCATAGCCTGAACTTGAACATGTGCCTCAAGGAAAAACGTATATTATTCAGGGACACATTATTTTAAAACAAACTTTCAAGTCAAAACCAGGATTTTGAAAGTTAAATCCCCAAGCAGTGCATAAATATATCTATAGTTTCACAGTCCTTGAGGTTTACATCCTCCTCTCCTGTGTCTCTAGAGCTGATGTTGCAGTGCTATTACATGGAATGCTGGTGAAACCTGTGTGCCATAAGTGATGCTTTTGAGGCAAAATGTGCATAAAGTGGTGATACAAGGCTGGTGACTGAGTGCTCACATGTTCATGCCCATTTCTCCTACAAAGTGAAGATATGTATTGACTGATGTGTTCTCTGTGAACTGGACTGAATCTGTACTGTAATAAAATAAAGACCCTTTCATGCTATGAGCTGCAGGTGGTTACTGTGTTATCGCATGCTTGCAATACCTAAAGGTTTGGGTGTTTTTTTTTCGTTTGCTCAGTACTTTCCAGTGACTCTGGCATTCACCAGTTTGGGAAACAGAACTCAAGATTTTCATCAAAGCCTCAGTTCTGCCTCAGCTGGGCTTCAAGATCTTCAGGTAGTCAAAGCCTGCTATGTCCCAGTTTCCCCTCTTGTCTTGGCCATCTCTCTTTCTGTATGGGGGAGATGTTTCCAGTTTCAGAGAAGTATGAATTTCTTGAAAAAGGAACTTGTTTATTTTATAGCAATGCTTAATGTATATAACAGCCTAATAACTTGGTGTGTAAGGAAAGACTGGATGTGGCACTTGGTGCCATGGACTAGTTGACAGGGTGTTGTTTGATCATAGGTTGGACTCGATGATCCGAGAGGTCTTTTCCAACCTAATTGATTATGTTATTCTGTAAAATGAGATGCTGTCAAGTGCTTTGTAAGTGTCAAATATGAAGTGATTTCAGGTACGTGCAGGGGGCAGCTGCCTTGGATCAGAACGAGAGAAGGTCTTTGGATGGGGAAGAAGCATGGGCAGAGCTGCTGCTCATGTTCATCTCTGAATAACATCTGGAGTTTCCTCCCAAAGGGTCTTGTTTTCTCCTGCTTACAGAGCAGCAGCATGAAGCCTGTGGAAAGCTGACAGTAAGAAATGCCAGGAGGAGAAACCCTCTGTGGGAACACAGGAAAACCTGGCTCCTAGAACAGCAGAAAAGAATAGGAAAAGAAATGCTGATAAATAGTAGCCTTTGGCTCTCTGCCCTGCCCCCACATTTCTATACTTCCAAACAATTTGCTGTTTCAGCTGAGGGAGTTGGAGGTGTTTATCCTGGAGAAGAGAGGGCTTAGGGGAGACTTTATAATTCTCTACAACCACCTGAAATGAGTTTGCAGCCTGTGGGGGTCAGTCTCTTCTCCCAGGGAACCAGTGACAAGAGGAAATGGCCTTAAGCTGTGCCAGGGGAGGTTCAGGTGGGATATCAGGAAGAATTTCTTTACTGAAAGGATGATGAAGCATTGGAATGGACTGCCCAGGGATGAGATGGAGTCATCTTCCATGGAAGTGTTCAAGAACCAATGGAATGTGGCACTTGGTGCTATGGCTTAGGTGACATGGTGATGTTCGGTCAAAGGTTGGACTTGATGAACTTGGAAGTCTTTTCCAACCTAAACGATTCTATGAGTCTGTGATTCTGGAATGTTCCCCCTCTTGCTAATTTTTTTTATTAATTTATTTTTTTCTCTCAGTTTTACTGTCAACTCGAGCTTGACTCTCCATTGCCCTGTCCTCAGAGTCGTTTTCCCCTCTGGTTTGATTCCCTGACAGTGCCTCAAGGAACCTCCCCTTCGTCAGCAAGCGGGTTTGTCAATACAACCTGCCTTGGTGGCTGGACTGAAGCAGCTGGCTGCCTGCTACAGCTCACAACATGTGATTTGTTAAGGTGAACAAAACCTGCTCATTTACCTTGAAACTGCTCTTTGCCTGCTTCAAAAGCAAGTTATTGTCCATACAGTGGGGAGAACTTGCAGCTGAAGATCGTGATTTTTCCAGTTCTCTAAGTACGTCTTGTGCCTGAGCCAGTGCTTCAAGGACTTGCTTTCTCTCAAGCTTTTCCTACAGTGAGAGCTTTATAAAGAAGAGTAATTTTCCCTTTTGGGCTCTCTGCTTGTTAAAAGAGTTGAGTTTGTATTGCAGATCAAAAAAGTGTCTTCTCTATTTGGCTATTATTTTTACAGAGTTGTACACACAAAACTATTCGACAGGTTTCTTGTATTAAATTTGATTAAAAAGGACAAGTGGGAGAAGAAAGAGGCATCAATACACTTTCAATGTGATCACATAAGCCATTTTCCTATCAAAATGGACCAAAATATTTTTGTCTTTCTATTTTCTTGACTACCAGTACATCATTCAATTCATTCACATCTAGTGCATCTGATATTGGCTCAGAAAGGATTTGCCATCATGTAATGCTCTAGTCCTTCAGGACTATTTGCAGTCACATGGCACATACAGGATGGACAGGCCAGCATGGATTTAGGAGGAGCGGGTCCTGCCTGACCAACCTGATCTCCTCTAGAGTGACCAGGTGACCTGCCTGATGGATGAGGGAAGGCTGTGGATGTGTCTACTTGGACTTCAGCAAAGCCTTTGACACCATCTCCCACATCATACTCCTGGAAAAGCTGCAGCCCATGGCTTGGACAGGGGCACCCTGTGCTGGGTTAGGAACTGGCTGGAGGGCCGGGCCCAGAGAGTGGTGGGGAATGGGGCTGCATCCAGTTGGGATCCAGTCACTAGTGGTGTCTCCAGGGATCAGTGTTGGGCCCAGTCCTGTTTAACGTCTTTATTGATGATCTGGATGAGGGGATTGAGTCCACCATTAGCAAATTTGCAAATGCCACCAAGTTGGGGGGGAGTGTAGATTTGCTGGAGGGTAGGAGGGCTCTGCAGAGCTGGATAGATGGGCTAAATCCAACAGTAGGAGGTTCAACAAGGCCAGGTGCTGGGTCCTGCACTTTGGCCATGACAACCCCCTGCAGCGCTACAGGTTGGGGACAGAGGGGCTGGAGAGCAGCCAGGCAGAAAGGGACCTGGGAGTTTGGACTGACAAGAAGCTGAACATGAGCCAGCAGTGTGCCCAGGGGGGGAAGAAGGCCCATGGCATCCTGGCCTGGATCAGGAACAGTGTGGCCAGCAGGACTGGGAAAGTGATTCTTCCCCTGTACTCAGCCATGGTGAGGCCACACCTCGAGTGCTGTGTCCAGTTCTGGGACCCTCAATTTAGGAACGATGTCGAGGTGCTGGAGCGTGTCCAAAGAAGGGTAATGAGGCTGGTGAAGGGACTCGAGCACAAGTCCTATGAGGAGAGGCTGAGGGAGCTGGGGTTGTTTAGCCTGGAGAAAAGGAGGCTCAGGAGGGACCTCATCACTCTCTACAACTACCTGAAAGGAGGTTGTAGCCAGGTGGGGGTCGGTCTCTACTCCCAGGCAACCAGCAGTAGGACAAGAGGACATAGTGTTAAGCTGTTTCAAAGGAGGTTCACATTGGACATTAGGAAGAAGTTCTACACAGAAAGAGTGATTGGGCATTGGAATGGGCTGGCCAGGGAGGTGGTGGAGTCACCATCCCTGGAGGTGATGGTGATGTAAGGAAAGACTGGATGTGGCACTTAATGCTCTGGTCCAGCTGACAAGGTGGTGTGCAGTCATAGGCTGGATTTGATGATCTCAGAAGTCTTTTCCACCCTAGTTGATTCTGTGATTCTGTGATTTATATTCTGTTGCCCCTTCCTTTTTCACATTTATTCAAATCTTGGATTTTTCTTTCTCCCTTTGAAGGTAGGTGTTAGGAGAAGACTTTGGTAGTTGTAAAGTGCAATGACTGGCAGTTTATAGGCTTTCTTTGCCATGCCAGGGCGTCTTTATAGGTTCTTTTTCTTTTCTGACTGTTCAAATGAAGCCAAATCATGTCTCAACCAGCTTTTAAAAGGCTGCTCTGATTCCTTAAGCTCCTGAGGGCCTCGGACACTTCTGAAAACAAGATTTAGCTAAAAAAGGGTTTGCAGTGCTGAACAGACCACTAAAAATCTTAACCTTGTGTTTTCAGAGGACTTGCAGAAGAAATTTATCAAAGCCAGATCATTTCTCCAAACAGCAATCTCATGGTAACCCACTTCAGCAGGGGCAGTGAGCAGAGTCCTTTGTGGAGAAGTCACACTGGTGCCCAAACAAAAATTGGTACAAGGGAGCTTGTCCTGGAAAGGTCTGGGATTCCTCAGGCCAGTGTTCTCAGTGAAGATCTTGTATGGATACAAGCTTCGTTACTCTTCACCCACAGTGAAATCGAAGTTGGCCGTGGGCCAGAGGCCAGGGACATTTGGTGCCTCTCGGGTGATGTGGGAGCTGATCTCTGTCCAGGCTGGCCATGAGTCTCACAGCCGTGACAGACCTGAGCATCTTCCTCAGGAGGCTGTTCTCCCAGTAGTCCCCACTCAGTGTGTGCCAGGGAGACCTTTGGAGTCAAAGATTCTCCTCTGGGCACAGCAGAGGAGGTGGAGCAGCCGTGCAACAAGACGTCTGGCTTGTGCCCACCAGTCAATACGCTGCAGATGTGTCTGGGGCTGCGCTTGTGCCTGCGTGGGAGGGGAATAGCAGCTGCTCACAGAGGTTCCAGTCATCCAGGAAAACACCGTGTCATGTGGGTGAGCGGCTGTGCCTGAAACGAGGGAGTGCGTGTGACCTTCCTTAAGCTGGAGTACGTACAAATAAAACAGGCCTGAAACAAAATGCAATTATAAACACATTTGGAATAACAACTGAAGTCTGTTTTTTGGATACGTTGCAAACAGGAAATGGAGCTTAAATTCATTGCATTAATAGGTGCCTTGCTGCAAGGATGTTGCCTGATGTTAGGCTCTAGCTATTGAGAGCTTCCTTCTGAGATCCAGCTGAAGGTTTGCACACATTTTAATATACCCAAATCTGAGACGCTGAGCCAAAGACATCAGAATCCCTTCTGTACGAGCAGCACTGATATGCAGAGAAACGTGCACACAGCATTTAAAGACTTTTGAACCTACTTCTTATATTTTCTTTTAAGAGGAAACAAAGTCACATTTTGATTGTACTAAAGTAACTTTTTTTTTTTTTTAGTTCTTTCTTCTGTGTGGAATGGACAGGACCTGCTCCCAAGATCACATATGGCTGACAGTCAGCACAAGGGTTAAGGATTTGTGAGCCACGAACAGCAGAAATGTCTGGCACATTTTCAGTTTCTCTGCATGGCGATAGAAGAGGCAGCCTTAACTGAAGTGTAGCTTCAGAACGTAATTGCTTAGGAGAAAACTAGAGGTACAAGCAGGTTAGTGACTTCCTGCTCTTAGTGTGCCTTACAGGTTATGTTCATCAGAAGGGAGCTTAGAAACCCTGTGGGGTTGCAGTAATGAATGAGGTTTGATTCTCCTTGGTCTGTAGTTCTTTGGTTGTACAGTCGAATGAGTCCCAGCTCTCCCACGTCAGTGTCTCTGAGCTGCTCAGGGCTTTGCAGATTTGCCACTTGCCTGTTTCAGATCTGCAGCCAATTGCCAAAGCTGCTGTGGGAGCTTCTCTGCTCCCAGGCTCTTCCCCTCTCCAAGGCTAGGAGCCTCGTGCCCGCAGGCTTCCCACACTCAGCGCTGGAGATCCAGCGGGTTCACAAGGCAGCGTCACGTATGTCGTTCCCAGATGATGCAGCACACAGTGAACACTGTGCGTCCATCAGGGAATGAGGAAGACAACCAAGTGAAATGAGAGATGAGAAAATGCTGATGTACTCTTCTCTGTCTGAACCAGAGCTTGTTGTGTGCCCCAGCAGTGAGCTTCAGGGACTGCTCAGAGAGGCTGGATGTACACAGATCCATATGGCTGGATGGGATTCACCCCAAGGAGCTGAGAGGGATAGACAGCTTCAGCTAGGAATAATCATGGTGACTCAGAGAAGTGCTTGGGGACTGGGCCACTGTTGTGCCTGTCTTTGAGATGGAGAAGAGGGTACAGTCAGCCTTGTTTCAGGTCTTGGGGAGGTGTGGGAAGCGCAGCCTCCTGATTCCACTCCGAACATGTAACAGGGCAGAAATGTACTAGGGAATGGTCAAAGATCCATCAAGTGCAAACTTGACCAATAAAGTGACCAATAAAACTGCCTTCTCTGATGAAATGCCTGGCCATGGGGGTTGAAGGGGAGTAACAGTGCATGTAAGTCTACTGGGCTTCAGGAAGGCTTTCAACACCATGTCTACAGCATTTTGGAAAGGAGCCGTGGGAGATCTTATCAACATCAACAGTACCATGTCACATGTAGTTTCAGGTCTCCTGGTTCAGAAAGGATGTTGAGGAAGTAGGGTCCAGCAAAGGGTGGTCAGGATTGTCCTGAGCCTGTGGGGCATGAGGTAGAAAAGTAGAAGAGGTAGAAAGAGCTGGGACTCTAATCTGGGGAAGACAAGGGCCTCAGGAGGAGAAAAAGGCTAATATCACTTCAGAAATGAACAGTCAGAGCACCTACCCTAACAACCCACAACTACATGGTAGGGGAGTTACAAAAATAACAGGGACCAACTCATCTCAGTAGAAGCAGATAATATAGTAGTGAGTGATAGCATCAAACTGCACTTTTGAAGTTCCAATTTGAATGTCGGGAAAATTTCTTCACTAGGAGGGTGCTACAGCCTGGAACAGACTAACCAGAGACACTGTAGTGTCTTCATCTTTGGAGGTCTTATACTCTGGTCTAGACAAAGCCACAGCTGACCGGATCCAGTGTTGGCAAGAACCCCACTCCAAGTGGGAGGTTGAGCTGGATGACCTCCAAAGGTCCTTCTCAGCTAATATTCCTGTAATCCTGTGATCAGCTTCATTGCTCTGACTGTGACTGCTAAGTTGGATACTCCAAGCTTCCTGCACAACAGGCTGGTCAAATAGCAGAGGGAGGGACTGGGAAATGGAGGGTGGTCTGCTCTTGTTTTCTTTGAGCAGCAGAAATGCAGTCCTCACAATATTATTCAGCTTTGTCCTGAATGCCCCCAGTGCCCCAAAATTTTACATGTGCTAGAAACATTACTCAATTCTTTCATGGGACTGAATTTAGATGCAGATTTTTTATGTCTAATGTGACAGATAAACTGGAGGTATTGACAACCAAACTGCCAGAATCAACACTTCTTTTGCAAGATGATGACAACATCAGGCAGATAATGCACCAAGGGGTCTCATCCAGGCAGCAAACCCCAAGGAAGGCACCAGACCGACCTGTAGCATGGCGTGAGGGATGTGGGGAGCAGGAGAAATTCTGCATCTCTGCCTAATACTGTCAGAGTAGCATGAGCCGAGAAGTTTTTTGAGCTTTTTCAAAGTCCTGTGAGTCCATGGATGTTATTTATAGAGTTATTTCCCTACTTCAGACTTTAAGGAGAAGATCCTTATTGTGGATACTTCTGTTAAACAGAACCTGTCACTTTTTTCAAAAACAGAGTAACATACCTGCACTAGTGAAATACCTGCCTTTCCTAATTAATGCACATCCATATTTATGAATGAATGTCAAGGAACTTAGTGATGCAGCATGAACCTGTATTCCCTGCAGGGATCTCTCCTACTGTACTGGTCTGCACACAAAGAGACTCTCTCATTTACACCCATAGAGTTCATCATAGGTTCTTGTTGTCTCCTGTTTTTCAATTCAAAATCATTTAAGTCCAATAAACAAATTGCCACCTTCGTCCAACTTGCCCTAGGAAGAGAAAAAGGCTAATATAACTTCAGAAATGAACAGCCAGAGCACCTACCCTAACAAACTGTCTTTTGTTATTTCGTCATAAGGAGAAACATCAGCCAGGATAGGATCCTTTACACAGAATCAACAACAACAAAAAAGAGTTAAAAAGCAAGCTCAGCTGCAATTCCAGTTTGCTAAAGAGTTGTACTCATATCATAAATTGTGGTAATTGTTTTTTAATTAAATTAAGTGTGCACATAGCTATATAATTAAAAAGCATGTAGGCGTTCCAGATTTCTTTAGAAACTACCCACCACTTTGAGTTTTATTATCTGTCTGCTTTAAGGCACAGGGGATGTGAACCAACCTTTCTGAAGAACATTAAGATCTTTGGAAAAAGAAAGGGGAAGTTTTAAAGCAGGTGTTTCGTGTTATCAGAAAGAATGGTTTACTGCTGCCACTCGAAACTGGATCTCTGGGTACACAGTGGGATGCACCAGAGACAGGATGGAGCAGAAAGGAAGGGACAGAGCTGTGAACTGAACTTACTGAAAGCACAGCCTGACCCCAGTGCCCAGGGAAATCAATGGCCCTGCAAGCACTTGTTGCCTTTGGAAGACAGTTTGTTCTGTATAAGTGATTGTAAGAATGTTACACCAGTGCAATTCCTGTTCTTGTTCCCTTTGTTTTTAAGTGATTGTAAAAATATTATATTGGTTCAGTTCTTGTCCTTGTTGCCTTTGTTTATGTGGATGCAAGGTCTCTAGCTTTTATCACAGGACAAACCATCTGTGTGTCAGTGAGCACCTCACATTTAAGTTGCTGAGTTCTGTAATTCATGAACTGAACTTCTTAAGTTTCTATGTAAAATGCGCCTTACTTAGGTACCTCTTACTTCTAGGACTGAAGGGACAATTCTTAGTCTCTCACCAATGTTTTATCTAAATGAATCACTTTGCTTTCTTGTAAGTTTTCCTTCATGACCTGTTATATTGCATGGTTCCTAAAAAAAAAAACAACCAAAAAAACACCAAAATGCATAGTATTCCATGCAAGTCAAGTATTCCAAGTTGCAGAGAGTCATTGACACATTTCTATATATCTACATCTTCACTTTGCTCGCTCTGAGATGGCCAAGTTTCTCTTTGAAGCTACAGGAACTTGTGCAGTGGTGACTTTGAAGGTAAGGAGAGACTGACAGTAAATCTAGTCCCATCTCCTGACCAAAAGCTGTATCTGTTTCCCACTGTGCATCATGGGTTTTGGCTAAGTCAGATTTTCTGGTAAGACATCATACCATGGTGTAAGGATAACAAGAGACTTACACTTCTTTTTCATGCTTCACCAACATGATTTGGATAAGGTTATCATGGTGCTGATACTGTGCAAATGCCCTAAATTTCTAAGGTTAGAATCCTGACTGCAACTTCCAACCATTATATTGTGATACTTCCCCAATGAAGATGCAATGGCATTGTAATTAAGTCACCTCACAACTTCTTCAAAGACAGATTGAACTGCTTAAACTCCTTAAGGGCATGTCAGTACAGAAGAGCATGCAGATTTTTCTGGCACAATTATACCAGTAAAATAAAGTGCTAGGCACCAACAGAACTCCTCACAAGGGCACTGTTGTTTTGAGGTAGAAGTAGGTTTTCTTTTCCTTTTCTTTTAAACTTCTTCCAAAGGGATCTTGGAAGCTCTCCCATTGCTCTCTCCTGCCTAGGGGAGGATTTGGAGGTGGGTGAGGAGCACCTGAGCCTTTCCAGTAGTTTACCCCAACTGCCACATGTAAATCTGGAGATGCCCTGGGCCTGTGACCCTCTTGGATGTGGGACATGAGCTTTCACAAGGGCTAACGAGAGCCCACGAGAGTCCCTGTCACTTCTTATCCTTCTAGAAGAGCCCAGCACCCCAAGACCTGCTGAGAACCACTTCGCCCTCATTGCTCATGAGACTCATGGGTTGAACTGACAGAACACTTTTACAATCACTTACACAGAAGAGTCATGTTTGTTTTAAAACTCAAGGATAGTTGCCTCAGAGGTTGGTTGATTTTTTTGGTAGGTTTTTTTTTTCACAAGTTAAGAGCAACCCGAATATAAAGGCATGAAAGTTCACTGGAGCCTGTTTCAGCCTGTAAGTGGGTCACAAGACACTGAAGCGTTGAGTGAAATAACACCCACACAAATCAAATAAAAGAGTAGCTAACCTGTATTTAAAAAGAATAATCTTTCTGTATGCCTTAGTCATAGATGTCTTAGCCATGAAATATTCAAGACACCAAGCACTTAGTGGAGAAACGGCCGCAGAGGATGCCTCCAAACCTAGGTACAAAATTATCAAGCTGACATTAGTAGTTAAATCACCTCCCCTCAATGCTCCAGGGACCTGGGATGCATGCGATTTCCATCAGAAATAATGAAATTCATGAGTATGAACCTTGGAAGCGGTGTTTAGTGAGAGCTTTAGGGGAGAAAATCTTACCAAAATGTCTCACACAGAAGTTGGCCTTAAAAAAAAACCACAAAAAACCCAACAATCAACAAACAAAAAAACATGAACAAACCCTCACACAAACACAAAAAACCTGAAGAAGCAAAGGATCAGGTAACACTGCGTGAAACCCCGCATGGTGACCAGCTGACATTGCTGAAAGACGGACACTGCTGTGGGGAGCACTGCTAAGCTGAGCAGAATTACGATCTAAATAGCTCTGAGAGCCTGCTCGGAGGTTTTATCTTTGCTGCTGGTAATTACAGCACAGGCCCAACCAGCACCACGGTTTGTCTGTAATTACCATGGAAGTTTTACGCATTCTGGTGGCTGGGTCTGACTGCTGGGAGGCTGCAGGCAGGCAGACAGCCGTGGGTGTGCGAGGCTGAGCAGCACTGGAAGGACAGGGGTTTGTCTCTGGAGCATGTCTGAGTGCAGGAGTAGGGCATAAATGAGGAGGCTGGCTGGGAAGGAAGAGACGGGAGGTGCTGAGCACCATCCAAAATGCCTGGAAGGATGAGCTAATACTCCTAACAGACCCTTCAGACTTCTCCCTGCTGGGGATGGCAACTGGGAAACTCTTGGCGTGTGTGGCCCAGCCTTTCACCCTTTTCTTATGCTGCCCCTGTCATGGGTGTGCCCTGCAGATGCCTGTGGTCTCCCCATCGGTATTTTCCCCAACCACGCAGCTGCTGGGTTGGGGCTTCCCTATGTTACTGCTCTTAGTTTTGACCAGCAGAGATCAGACTGTGCCGCAGAGGTCAATCTCTGCCTCTGGTACGAGCTCCCCTGCCTGTGCAGCGTGGCTTTCTCTTAGCAGACCTGCTGAGTCCCTGTTTACCCGTCCGGAGCGGGATGAAGGATAACAGCAGTGGGATGTGAATCAGAGCAGTGAGTCACTCGGTTTTAACTTACCTCTGCTTCTCTGCTGGGAAACAGAGATAACTGGAGATAATGCAGTTGCTCTCCAGCTCTGGGCTTGCCCTGTCATCATCCTGTGCTTCCACGGTGAAAGAGAAGAGAGAAGAGCATCCCTCCTTCTGTACAATTGCGCTGTACCCAGGACTTCTGGGTGTTTGACAGAAGGCAATCATGTCCTCCCATTAGTGTTACCTCTGATTTTTTTTTTTAATTGACAGTAAAACCCAGAATGGAATAACTTCACAGTGAAAATGGTAACTCATAAGACAGTGGGAATATAAGGTTATTTGCACCTATCATAATGTTCTACGTGCAATGTCCTGGCAACAGAAGTGGACCTTCCTCAGAGAGATGGTTACTCACTAACTATTTGAGCCTAAGCTTCAATGTGCCATTATGCAGCAGCCCATGAGCAAACCAAGGATAAGGGCCCCTCACCTGCACCAACTAATACAACCCCTCCTCCCACTGATGGTATAAAGGGCCAGGGTACAGACTGGCTAAAGAGGAGGATGCTTTATATCCAAAATTTGGGACACTGAAGGGAAATCCAACACCACATCACAGAAATGTTTTCTGTATTTGTAAAATTAGCCTCATGTTTGGCATCAGATTGTGGTCAATGCTTTCATGGTCCCAAAAAGGACAAAGGATGGGTGACTGTGGAAGTGCAATTAGGGGGGCTTTTCTCATCAAGCTGTGGTTCAGCTGGGTTTGGATGATGATGAGAGCACAAAATACCTTTATTGCCCATTAATACAGACCCTGAAATCCGTGGGAAGTCCACTTTACCAGCTGAAAACCCACTTTATGAAGAAAACTAAAACTCTTGACCTTGAAATAGCTTCCAGATTCTAAAAGCAGCACATCTAGCTGCCTGTTACAGACATTAATCACTGCCGTATTTTTCACAGCATGTAAAATTTAAGTAATAGAATCACTGTCCCCATTGCCATACTTGCAACTAAAAGCTGATAAATAGAAGCACTGACCTCAGCTGGTCGATTTAACCCGATGAGTCATGGTCTTAGGGCCACATATGCTTCCTCTGCTAATATTCTTGTTCCTATTTATTTTTTAAAGTGTGCTGGCATGCTGTGTACCACAGAATAGCTTCTCTAATGGGCAATTCCAGAAATAGAAATATCCCACTGGTTCGCTCTCCTTTGTCAGGGTTTCACAGTCCCCACTTAGTCTACACAGAGCCACAGCAGCTCAAAGAGATGCCGGGAGAAATGGAGAATGAGTGAGGCTGTCGAGCAGTGAATTCCCCTTGAAGTTCTCTGTCTGAGAAGCACCCTGGTATATTCTCGATTTTTACATTGCAGGGAGCTAAGCTGTAGAGAAAGATGAATCAGATGCAGGCTCCTCCACCTCACCTGCTCTGTGTAGACATGTACCTGCCACAACAGGGTCTGCCCACAGCAATAGCTTTGGTGTTGCTCTGAATGAGATTTTTCCTCTGAAAAAGGCTTGCTTTTACATCCCAGCTGAACAAGAGTACTGAATCACAGTTGGTTTGGCGTTTCAGTCAGGGTGGTGGTCCACAGCAGATTCCTTGCCTTGGACTGGGCTCCCACAGGGCTGGGCACTGTTCAGAAATACAGAGTGGAAAAGCCTCAATCTCCCAGGCAGACATTCATAACTTTGAAAATTAATATTCACATGTCTAATATTTAATGACGGGATGTGGCACTTATTCTAGAGTTCTGTTGGCATAGTGGTGTCTGTCAGAGGTTGGACTCAATGATCTTGGAGGTCTTCTCTAACCTTAATGATTCCATGATTCTATGGATGAATGCCAGCTGTGTTGATCTGAGCTGGTGAATTGTGATCTTGGGGCCATGTGTGCTTTCTCCACCACCATTCAGATGTGTACAGGCAGGAGTGACTGTACAGGGAATGGATGAGATGAGGCTGGGCAGAGATGTGTGCTCAGCAGCCCTGTTCACACAGATGCCCCACAGCAGACAGGATGCCAGGGTAAGAAGGGATGTGAAGGAGGACTATGGCACTTTGCAGACTGGGCTGGGCTGTGGAGCATCGAGGGGAGAAATAACAAAGTGACTAATGGAAGATGTCAGAAGTAGGTGTACTGTAATCTGGCACTATCAGAAATGGCATTTGCTCAGTGACCTTCCACCAACCCTGTCATTACAACCTTAAAAAGACGGCAATCCGATATAATTTTCAAAAAGTTCTATCTGTATCCAGACATGGTCCACAGTCCAGTGGCTTCCATGCAGGCAGGAACCTGTCTGGCTTGCAAGATGAACACTTGACAGAGTCCAGGCTGTCACACGAGACCCCAGAAGCCGTGACTTTCACAGCCTGTAAGTGCTCCCGTGCAAACCTAGTACCTCGCAATAAGGACCTGATGGGGACTCTCTGCTGGCCTCCAGGTGGGAGCCCGTGAGAGGCAGGTGCCTCCTGTGCCTCTACCCCATCCCCAGCTTGTGAAATGGGTACCTGGGATGTAACCTGGGGGTGTACATTGCTGTATTGCCTTTTCCTCTCCTGTGGGCAGATCTGTAGTGCTGCAGCTCCCTGAAGGAGTGGAGCAAGAGCAGCTGCTTGCTGAGCTGCATCGTGCCAGTGGGGAGCAGTGGGCTTGCACCTGGGTGCCCCTGCAGCACTTTGGCACCAGGTACTCGTTCAGATTGCAAATTGGCAATGAAGCCTCAAAAGGAAAAAGAAATAAAGTGAGGCAAAAGCCTTTGGCTGCCTGGATAAAAGCCACTTGTACCACACAAGCATCACTCAGACGCCCTTGTTGCTCACGGTCTTTATGACACTTAGACTTTTTTGCTCCAAACAAATTAACTTAAAATAAGACTCGGCCGTACATTAAACCTGACAGATTTGTGATAGGGAGAAGGCTTGTTTATTTCCCACTCTCAGAAAGAAGCAGCTATTGTGCTGATTCACTTCCATGTGTGAATTCATCAGGCTGGAGAGCCTAATGGGCTGCAGATTCTGGCCCACAGCTGGACCTTTCTCTCTTCAGGCATATCTCCACTCCTTCCCTCTTTAGATGGTAGTTCTCTGCCTTCTGACTCTTTAATGTCACTGAAATTGAATTTATATGGGGGATATTTAGCAATATTACATTAGTATTTGACATTTCATCTCTTGGAAATTTTCGATGATGTTATTTGCAAGGACATTTTTCATCGCTCTAAATTGCAATCCTTCAAGAGCAGTGTAGCAGTTTAATTTTCTAGGTCTGTCTCTTTGTCTCTCCCTCTTTATGAGGATTTCTGGTGATTTATTTGATTCACGGGTCCTTTGGATATTTTATGCTTGTTACAACACACCTGTGTCTCAACGACACAGAAAAACGTTGATTTGAAGTAACAGCTCTGGCTTGCAGTGCTTTGGATATGATACAAAAATAGAACTGTGTAGAAAACCTATTTTATTAGCTTTCTCAGAATTCTAGACCTCAGGTAGTTCAAGCTGAATAACAACATGTTTTACCTAAAAAAGGAAACCATATATTGGTTGCTTGAAATGGCCACTGAAGGAAGATCTGGGAGCACTTATGAGAGACTTATGGTGCTTCACAAGTCTTCATATCACATGCTCTGAGGACTATAAAATTCAAGTGTGCAGCTTTTTCCAGTAGTGAGTTTATACTTTGCAATTCTTGGATCTCTCCTTTCTTTTTTCTTTTTTTTTATCTTTAATGATTAACTACAAGAAATACAAAAGGAAACATTACAGTGCAAAAGCCTCAATGAAAATATGTTCAGAAGAGGCTGCTGTGGCTGTGCAATGGGAGTCTGATAAAGAAACACTAACTGCAGCCCAGGCAGTTAGTGGTAGGCTTGTGATTTTGCTTGGGGTTTTTTTATTTTCCCAGAAAACTCTTGTGATGAAGGATTTCTAACTGTAACAAAGTACAATTTGGGGAGAAATCTGTAGGAACAAAAATAAAAAAGGATGCTGCATATACTACAGTGTTAAAAACTGACAGACTAAACTAAGAAGTCTCTCCTGAATATCAAATTTCTGTACACAAGATTACAGAGACCTTCATGATCCAAAAAGACATTCTGACAGTTCACTTAATTTCTACCTTGCCCTCATTTAACAAGATGATTTTGCCTTTCTTCAGCACTTTACATCTGAGATCCCAAATGCCATGGACAGCACCTGCCATATGGGCCTCGGATAGATGAAGATGTATTTTTTTGTCCTTATTTGACATGGTAGAATATGAAGACATCGAGTTGTGGAGAACTCAAAAACCTGTTGAGAAAGAGCTGCCTTTGGAAATGGTACATCCCTTTCAGAGCTGCTTGAATTTCAAGAAAAATCACTGCTCTTATGAGAAAAAGGTTTAAAATATCTCTTCCTTTCTTATTTTTTCCAAGTTTAGAAATACAGTTACTGGCAGATGGCCTGTGGTGCTCAGCACTCATTCAAACAGTACTGAAATATTAGGAATTTCTATCCATGCGTCCAGGCACACACAGACACACATGCACACAGAGACAATTCTAGGCAGAGTTTTAACGTGATTTTCAAATCAAAGCATACTTCAAGGCAGATGTCAGACCAGATTCAAGCTAAATTTGTAGGCTGAGCTCATCAGATGGGTAGTACTGTCTGACTGCAAAGGATTATAATGATGAACATGTGTGACAAGCATTTTATTGAACAACGAGTAGATTGTTTAAGGGATTTGTCTGCAGCAAGTGCTTCCCAGTCCTGTGAGGAAAGGACATCAGGCTGGTTGTTTGTGTTATGAAATCAGGCTGATCCCCTTGGTTCTGGTGGACTGTGACGCAGCCGTGTTGGGCAAAGCATGATGCTTTGGGGGGAAAGCAGGAGCACTGCCAGTACCCAGGAGCAGGATAGTGCTGGCAGCTGGCTAGCCTTGGGGCAGTGTTTCTCCAAAACTTGGCTAATCTCTTAAAACACTTCTCTTTGCACAACCCCTGATTAATGTGATACTGACGAGGCACTGCCTCTGCTATTTGTGCATTAAGGATATGGACATTCCCTGGCGACAAATTGCTTTGGCAATGTTTAAGAAGGACTTGGTATCTATTGCGCAGTTATTTGATAACTCCTGCGTGCTGGTTCTGTGCAAGGAAGGGCTCAATCACTGCTTTTCTTATCATCCTGTCAAGGCAGCACACACTCAACTATTGTAAATAAAACATTCTGGTTTCTCCAATAGGTATGAGCAGATACAGATTTCTGTGCAAAAATGAAGTTCAAATTGAAGAACGTGCTTTTGAAATGGTGAATGACTCTATATGCGACCACATATTTAACAATGAAATCTAATAAATTCTAAGACACAGAGGCACTGCTGTAGACAAAGGGAGGAACTGATTACTTAATAATAGAAATCAAAGAAAAACAAACACAGCATCAGAGCAGACTTGATAAACACTGCACCATAAAAAGAGGAGGATGACAAATTTGCTAAAGAAATTGGCAGAAAACCTTATCTTGATGAGAAGCTCTAAGATGATAATTAGTGACTGATTTATTTTAACTTTAGATTTTTGTATCTATTTCTTTGGTCTCTGCAAACAATGTCTCCAGTCAAGTTCTACCGGTGGGTGAATTTGTCCTCTGATATCTTATACCACTGAAATCAAAACAAGTGTTCTTAGAATTACATGGAAGAGGGTCTTTAGAGAACTGTGTCTTGCGTATAGCAAAATAATCTTAGCCTTTTACCCTCAGGAACCTGGAAAATGAATATTTCTGTGAAGATTTGTAGTTGAGTGTTTGAATCTGAGGCTGACTCTTACTATTGACTTTGGTTTGCTGTAGTATTTATATAGAGTGCATGTCTGAGACTTTTTCAGCAAATGAATAATTCAATGTGTGGTATCCACAAACAATGTATAATAAATGTATCTAAGTGTATATTTTCTCGCTTTAAAGTTTAGATCTTGTTGATATTGGCATTTTTGCTCCCTGCCTTTACCCCTCCACCCTGTATGTTGGAGGCAGTTATGCTTCCATGTTTCATGCTAATTTAAACTAAATACTTCTTAAGGGTTGCCCACTTTTGTGCTCTGGGAGAAACCCATTGCATCTGGGGAACTTTACATCCTAGTTATTTTTGCCGTTAGTCTATGAAAATTCAGGAGGAGAGACATAAATGGAGAGAAATCCCTGCTGATGGATTCACAGCTCTTAGCTTATTTTTCCCCCTTGCTGTAAAGATGTTAGTAGGCTTTCAGAAAGGAGTAAAAAAAATATTGTATCAGAATCATTGTTTTTTCATTATTGTTGCTCCCATTTGTAGCTGGTGGTCCAAATTGAAGCTGGAACAAAGTGGAGTGTCACTATTACAAATGACACAAGGCTTTGCAGAGCCAAACTGTGATGGTGGCTCTGAGCCTGGCATGACTGTTCACTTTCCGTGCATGGCTCTATCCAACTTCCAAGATTTCTCTTTTTCAGCCCTTTTAGTCTCATATTTACTGCAGCACATTAATGGAGGAGACATATGTAATGTGTTCCCTCTCTTGGGCTTTGCTTATGCAAAGAAAATCACTGTCACTGCCACTGCAGTGGAAGCAGCACGGATGTACTCTTTCAAAGTAAGACAGCGTCCTGGAAAAATTGTTCTGCTTTTGAAGTAATTATTTCCAAATAAAATTGGAACACTGTGCCCACCTGAGGACCATGATAACTCTAGGTTATTACTGTAATCATGCCGGTTAATTTTTCCATGCAGAATAGCTCATTTTAGCCTCCTTGTGAATGGAATTTATAATAGCACAGCCAGTAGTGGCTTGTCCTTGGTCTATTTTATACCAGCCATGTTCATGGGGGAGTCTGTGTAAAGGACAGATATGTGAAGAGAGAGAAAATTATTATATCATAATAAAGATGAAGGGTCCCACTTTTGTTCCATAAATACGGGAAAGCATAAGTCTTGCTAGTGGAGCTCACAATTTGTCAGGACTCATGCTGCGTTTTTTAAATCACAGTCTGAAATTTGGAAGCTGCTGGGGGGAAGTATTAATTCAGGTTAATCAGCCCCAGATACATACTGCCCCACTTTTTGCTGTGAGTGGTGGCAGCATTATGTACACCCTACCTGGATATAAAGATGTTGTGCTTTTTCATTTATGCTTTCTTTTGTACCTACTGCCAGACAGTCTGTCCCCTAAACTAGACCCAAGCACCATCAAATCAGCTACAGAAACACTTCAGAAAAATGTGAACTCCCACATCTGGGGATTTCAGGGAGATCTGAGGGCAGGTCATAGCTCAGCAAATCTGCCTGGATTGCTGGATGCTGTCCAACCATCCCCAGAGCTCGGCAGAAGATGAACACTGCCATGGTGGCACGGGTCAGGGGAGAAAATCCTGCTTGTGCTTGGAAAATGTGACAAAATTACAGATTGCTGGAGATGGCATTGGGATAAAACATTGTTAGGGTGACAAAAAACTGCTGTGTAGCAACTCTGAAAGTACTCCATGTTTCTGAAAATATGCTACTGAAGTTCTGTCCCACTGGTACAGCCACACAAGGTTGTATGTTCTCGGGAGCATTTGAATCTCAAAAGCTGAATATTACTCCATTGGCCTAATCTGATTGTTCTTTCTGCTTCCTTGTTTCTCCCTTTTTCTTTGGGCTCCAGTACCTATTCCAGGTTCCTCTGGGGTCCAAATAACTGCTTTAGTTTCAGCATCCTTCCCTTATCTAAAGCAAAATAAAATGAGATTGTGGGCACCGTCTGGGAGGTGAAGTATGAAAGACACTAGGGGTTATATTTAATCTCAGCTATCTGAGAAAAACATGGACTAGTACTGATGCTATCAATATCTGACCAGGTTGCAAAATACAAGTTCTAAATTTCCTATATATCAGTGTTGAGAGATCCATACTCATGAAACCCCATTTAATTAGGATTTTGATGCTCATATTCCATAAGAGGTGCATAACCTTCAGGAAGAGCAGTAGAAAAATAGTATTTTTCAGATGTGTAAGAGGAGAATGTAAAATATTGCCAGCAGCTTTCAGAATTACTGATTCTGGTTGTAGATAAAGCTGACCTTTCCTCAGGGATCTGCAGAATAAACCCAACACGTATAGCACAGTATCTTTTCCACTTTTTGGCCTGAAATCAGAAGATATAAGCAGTGATTGATTTACATTACAAAACCAAATGCCAACAGCTGCCTATGAAAGCACTTAGTAAAAGACATTGTTTATGAGCATCAGCTTTGACTCCGTCGCATAATCCTGCCAGAGGCCAAACGCTCTGCAGCAGGAGCACCCAACCTTCAGGGCTTTATATTGTTATCTTGCAATTGATGCAGAAAATGGGGAAAATGATCATGACTGACTTCAGAGAGATTTAAGTGATACTGTTATGTGAAAGGCAAGAAGGCTAAAGCAGTCCCTTTCTATGCTGCCTCTATGTTGGTGTAACCCCTGAAATGAAGAGAATTGCTCTGATTTGAATAAGAAGTGGTTCATGCATAATCTGCTCCCTTGCCTTAGCAATGAGCCGAACAAATAGGCTGGACTTATGGACCTTTTAAAATTAAGATAATGGATAATCAGAAGTTAGTGCATGTATATTTTGGTGATTCTGATAAGCTGCTGCTGCTGAAGTTAATCATCACATTTGCGTGGCTATCGTATATTATTTCCTGCCAGAATTGATCACAAGGGACAACCTGAAACAAGGACTCAGAACTCCAGGCTGCTATCCCGAGGTGCTGTGGGCCCTCCGGGGATTTTTCGTGTCCCACTGGGAGATAATCACAATTTTGAACTGGGGAGTCAAAGGGTGTAATTTTCAGAGTTTCTTCTGCCTCACCCCATCATCCATCTTGCTGCTGTGAGCCAGCACTATTTCCAGCGAGCTACCTGGCAGCACAGAGGAATGATTTGCAAGCGTGGCTGTTCTCACATGGATAAATAATGAACAGAGCATTGTTCAAAGGCAGGTTTCTAGCAATAGGGGGAAAAAAAGTGATGGGGGGAGGCTGAGTGAGTTTGATATTGCAGTGCTTTTGGAGAGGTCTTGAGTGGTGGCAGAACTTCATGCACCTCCAAATCTTTTTTCACTGACATTTCATTGAATCATGTGCTGGATTAACCCTGCAGTGAACCACCTAAGGGGCTCACACCTCAGTGTGAAAATGCAGGGGAAAACCAGCGTGGGATGTGGTCCTTCTGGATGGTGCAAGTTGTCAGTGACCTCGCAAGGTGTCAGCGTGTTTGCCAGCAGCATTGCTAGAAAAAAACTCAGCTCACTGAGAGCTGCTCTCTCTCCCATCCCAGAAGTTGTTACTTGCTCCGTGTGCCTGGGATTTCCTCACTGAAACAAGGTCACAGTCAGGAATCACACACCTGTTCTTATGCACCTCATCCCAGAGTTCATCACTGTGAAAGCAGTTTTGTGTGGTTTTTTTTTTCTTTTCCTCATTGCATGCTATGGCCTGGCCAAACACCACTGCAAACCTTCCTGCTCTGCACAGAGGGTGGTCCAGAGTGTGCTCTGCAGTGCTGTTTTGTTTGTGTGGAAGGGTTCTGCATCCACAGAACAATTCAGCTCAGCTAACATCATCTTTCCCCTGATGAAGAGTCCTAAGGCACTGCCTGGTACCTCGTGCCGAGCTTGTCACTGCAACAAGTGCCTCTAGACAACCCTCTGCTCTAAACGCTGAGCTTGATTTAGTTATCAGCCCAGACATTGCCATCATGAGCAATCATCTTCAAAGGAGTGATAGGCAGAGCATCTGGGCCAAATTGTAACGTGATTACCTGACAGAGCTTTTAATAAAGACAATACTTCAGAGACACTTTGGTTGATCTGAATTCTTTTTTTTTCTTTTCTTTTTCTATTTTTTTTTTTTTAGATTTAATTTTAGAACAGCAGTGCTGGAAACACACTCCTTGAGCCCTGTATAGGGGCATGAGTCAGGAAGAGACTCTGGTTTGAAAGAAAACAGAGTCACTGATAATTCTCTTTTCCAATGCCTAAAAAAAGTGAACCTGAAAAAGCAACTAAGCATTTCAGAATGCACTTTCATTTTAATAATCTTAAGTTTCTCATAAAAAAAAAAAC